>NW_020664589.1:360831-435322 GCF_002925995.2 Terrapene triunguis
AAAGCCGCGATCGCAATTGCGATCGGCGGTGGCAATTGGAGAAAAAAAAAGCCGCCATCGGCGGCGGCAGTTCGGCAGCAGCTCCTTCGCTCCTAAAGGGAGTGAGGGACCTGCCGCCCCCGAATTGCCGCAGGTGCCGCCCCTCTCCCTTGGCCGCTCCAAGCACCTGCTTGTTAAGTTGGTGCCTGGAGCCGGCCCTGTCTGTACGCTGCCCTGTCCGCAGGCACCGCCCCTGCAGCTCCCATTGGAGCGAGAGTGGGGCCATGCCGTGCCTTCCGGGAGCCACGTGGTGCAGCCCCCGACCCTGCGCCCCAGCTGGAGCGCCGGAGCGGGGCAAGCCCCAGACCCCGCTCTCCAGCGGGAGCTCACGGGCCACCTTAAAACGGCTTGCGGGCCGAATCCGGCCTGCGGGCGGTAGTTTGCCCACCCCCGCCTTAGAGTCAACAACATGCTGAAGATTAAAGCTTGGGGGCCTGACTTGCTTCTTGCTCCCACCAATTTTACCCCAGTGCACCTGCAGGTTCATTGAGTTTGGTGGAGATATTCCTGATTTGCACCAGCATGAGTGAGAAGAACCTCAAGCCCTGGGTCTTTTGGAAATGTGCCCTTTCTAAGATGATAACTTGGGGTAAAGCTCCTCCACAGTACATGGGGCCCAGGCAAAGCCCCTAAGGGGTGCATTTTATCTGTGATGAATAAGAAGTGGGGTATGTCCGTCCCCGCCCCCCCCGACATCTGTCCAGGGTTGTGTCAGTTTGCTAGTCAAGGTATGTCTTCCCAAGGCCTGTTGATGAACAAAGCTGCTGGTCCACCTGTAGTGTGATACAGTCACCAACAGGTTCTGCAGTTTTCACCTTGGAAGAGTGGCCCTTAGATAAGTTTGAAAACAAGTAGATTCCAACAAGGATGCAGTTTCTCCTGGGTCCAGAGCAATTTCTGTGAAAATTGGTGTCTAGTTTCTGTGCTTTGAATAAACCAGCTCTAGTTAGAAATGATTTTTTCTTCATCTGTTCATCAGAAAGATATTTTTTCTGGAGATGCTTTTATCTTTAGGGCTGACAAGCCAACCCCATAGGGCCAGTTTCTCAAGTGCTCAGCATCCACCATTGGGACCAGACTGTCCGAGAAACTCAGCACCCAGGGCTCCTGTTGTGACACGCCTGGCTAGCTTTTCAACAGAGCACCAACATGCTGAGCACATTTGAAAAGGTGGCTCAGTGATAAGACTCTGCCGGGCTTTGAGTCTTGCTCTTAACCCCTGAGCCAGCACGGGTTGGGTCTGCTCTCTCATCAGCCCCTGGAAATACTTTGTGTTGTGGATTAAGGGACAGCATTTACTGGTTCAAGCAGGGTTTCTGTTCCCTGGCTGGAAGGACAATATTGTAATAGGCCATTGAGTGTAGGATGCAGGAAGAGCTCTGGGCAGAATGAGAAACCACTCCACATAGATGACTTCCTCAGAGTTTCCCACTTTCAGTTTTGCAGGTGACGTGATCTCCTGTGGTTCTTTCAGTCCTGCCCTGCTCTGCCTCCTCTTCTCAGATACTCCTGATGGCTGATATCCTCTCAGGATCCCCGGCTCACAAGTGAGGAGAGTGTTCTGCTCTGCTTGCCTAGGCCCATTATTTTTAACACTTAAGCTGCTTCAGGTAAGTTAAAATTAAGAAAACCTCTTGCATTTTAAATCCCCCTCTCTCTTTTTCACATGAGTGATTCAGAAGGCCATGACTTGATGGATCAAAAAAAAATGTTTTCTTCAATCAGTGTTAACTCAGTAGAGTTAGCTTAACGGTAAGCCAGCGTGAGCTCGTCTACACAGGCAAAAATGGGTGTGTTTGCAGCCACGTTAGCTCTGCTCTAGGCTAAAATGTGGCCAGTTAATCCAGCTTCAGAGGTTTTAGTCTTCACTGGGGAAAAAAAGGTGTTTTTGTCTTTTTGTTTGTTTGTTTACCACGTTAGCTAACATGGTAAGATCCTAATGTGGACAAGGCAGTTGGTAGTTTTCGCACGTTAGCATGTCACAGTAAACTCTGTGGGGATGCCTTGGGTTTACTTATCCTGCTAACAAGCATGAAAATTACCAACTGCCTTGTCTATGTTAGGTGCTAGTAAACCACCCTTTTTCCTAGTGTGGATGCTTCCAAAGGGCTTTAAGCCCATGTAGACAAACCCAAAGCTACAATACATTCAGCTAATATGAGTTCAAATGTGTTAGCCTGTGTATTAAGGAGCATTCAAAGAGGGCTTTTCAATTGCTTTAGGCTAATTCAATTGAGCAAACAAGATTGAAGAAAGCCCCCTTTATGCCCATCAAGACAGAGCCTAGGAGGTCTGATAAACCCTCCAACAAGTGAGAAATATTCTTCCGTGAGGACTGCTTGCATTCTTAAGGCTATATTCTGGGCCCCTCCTTACCATCCTGCAGTTTGCTTCTATATTACATGCTTTTGTTCGAGTCTAAATTTGAATGTAGTTTGGTTCCACGGGATGACACGTTGCAGAGGATTCCTTGCTGCTCTGACATAATGCACAGATAACTGCTGAACAAGATGAGCATGTATGATACTGGGAGTAAACTACTTGTGTGGATAAGGAACTGGATTGAGGGTAAAGACAGGCCATTCAATATTAAATTCACCCCTGTCAGTGTCTTTGCCAGGGGGATTTCTCAAGGGCAGTGATGAGTGGTAAGCGGGATGGCAAGTGAATTGGAATGGTAAATCAGTGCATTCAGGCCTACTTCTGTCTGCATATCAATAGTCTGGAAGAAGCAGCACGGAACACAGGGAGGAAAGTTGCAGGTGGACAGCTAGGGAGGAAATAAGTGCAGAGGAAGGAGACAACCAGATTCTGATTGACTTGGATAGATTAGGATTATCACCAGGTAAATGGCTTTTGCTATTCCGTGTTGGGAAATGTAAAGTAAGGTGAGTAAGGGCAAAAATTCAAAAAGGGGTTATTGCTTCTCAGGCCAGACTGCACAACACACAGATCAGGAAAAGGATTTGGGGCTTATAGCGGATAGAGCACCCAAAACCATCAGTACAACATTTGGGGCTGAATGAATAGATAGCGGTAATATTGGTGCCCAAAGGCTACAATGACAGGCACTTTAGAGACAGACAGCTGGGTTTTGAAATAAGGTATTTTAGCACAGTGCAGGAAATCAGTGATTCTGCATGTGGTGTGATGTGCTCATTGGTGGTTGTGCTTTGATTAAAAAGGAAGGGGACGCAGGGCTTCTTCCACATGTGGAGAATGAATAGTACAGAGTAGCAAGAATTAATCTGTTGACTGTGGCTATACAGAGAGCCATGGGGACCCAGGACTGAAATGAGGGGACCTCAGTGAGGAGTTAATGATGACTTTTGTATGACTTGAAGGGAATAGAAATGCTGTGTGCTTCAGCCCTGTTTAGACTATGATGAAAGGTGTATTTGTAAAACCTATTAGCTTAGATGTTTTAACTAACACATTTTAAACCTCTAGTGTGGAGAGGGCAAGTTGTATTTTAATGCATATTAGTTGGTCGAGATGAATCCTAAGTTTCCCTTTACGGTTCGCCTTGAGCTGCTAATATGTTAAAATACAAATTGCAGTGTTGCCAACTCTTATGATATTTGCTGTTTTTTTCCAAGCTCCAGCTCCTGGAGTCATGTGATTATGTGAGAATCTTCTTTCTTTCTTAGGTTTTTCTGCGTGGATGGTAGGGGAGTTGAGTTAGAATCCAAGTTAACTGTGCAGCGTAGACATACCCTATCTGGGTGCTTAACTTTCTTGGGTTTTCAGAGGGGCCTGAAGAAGTACTGGGTCGGGGAATTTTGAGGGGTCTGTTAGGTGCAAGGGGTAGTCACAAACTGCAAACCATCAAAAGTGGTTAGTGGAAACCAGTGGGGCGCAACCCACGGGCCGCACGTGGCCTGTCAAGGTAATCCGCTGGTGGGCTGCGGGCCACCCACCACTGGTGTAAATGGTCTGTAGAAGGTGTTAAAGAAGTATATAGAGAGTAAAATGTTGATGGGCATGGGCACTGACTAGTTTATCTAGTTCCATCTGGTGTCCTATTGCCCTATAACTTTTTATGTAAAGATGTCCAGATTGCTAGAGCATAGAGCCCGAGTCTAAATAAAGTATTAATTGAGGGGCATAATAAATATTTGATCAACTAAATCAGCATCTCGAATGCTTTGCACCCACAGACAGGCTCCTACCAAGATACTAGGCGTTTTTAATCGGATGCATGTAAATAATAGTCATTGTCAGTTAGTCTGAGTTCTAAATGTTAAGGGAGTGGGATTTCCTTGCACGTGGAATTTACCTTGTGGTCCTTGCAATGATGTTTTTTAACGCCAAGCCAGGTTGAAGTGTCACAATTTGGTGCTTATAAGATTCTTTAAAAAGCAAATCTCTTCAAAGTCCAAACCTTTGTTGTTCGTAAGCAAATGTCTTATAGGATTTAGAGGCTTCACCTAGAATATTTCAACTTCCCTCCAAAACATTGAGGATAAACAACTAACACTTCTTTAAAAAGTGGACCTCACCTATACAAAGCTAGGTGCAATATTTACTTTTCCTACTGTCCCTTCATGTGCAGATGGCAATTAATACTGAGATGTGCTACCAGTATTTCAGCAAGAAGCTCCCACAGAGCCTTTCACCCTTGCTGACGAGCACTGTGTCCTAGGGGTGCATGTGCTTGCAGAGGGAAGCAAGGAGAGGTCATGCTGTCTGTTTGTTTGTTTTACTCGTTGAACTAAAACCCAAGGAGGCAGCACCACTAGCCCAGCAAATATCAATTTGCTGGAAATGTTTATGCTTTGGTCCATGAAGAATGTACAGCGTATAGAGAGAGTCCAACGTACATCATTTGAAATGGTGGAGAAAGGGTAAGTTTGTTCCCTCAGTGTGTTTTGTTTTTTCCAGACACTGTCTTTAGTTCGGTGTCCGTCTTATGAGTTGGAGACTGTCCCAGTCGTAGCCCCAGCAGGTCTGGTTTCTCTCAACACAAATATGGGGCACTATGCTTATTCTGAACGTTTGGAATCAGCCTGTGGTGTAGTCGATAGCATCCTCTCCCAAACAGGATACCCCTAGATCCTGGTGACACGGCTGCCCTGCTGGTTTCCTAACAGTGCCAGCCTTCTCCCTGATGCAGCGTGATGTTTATAGCAAAGTGTTTTTAATCATTCATGGCTCATTGATTTTATTTCTTTCCAAAGTCTTTGCTACTAGACTGAGAATGCCGGGAAGATGTTGAAAGACACGTTTATCCTGCTCCGACCCCCATGTGGTATTAGACCAGACTTTGAATAAGTGCTTTGGGATGAAAATACCCCTTGGTTGTGCATCTGTACTAATAGGTATACCTTCTGTTGTTGTTATTGTGGTTTATTATTTGTATTGTGGTAGTGGCTAGAGGCCCCGGTTAGGAATCAGGGACTCCTTGTGCTAGGTGCTGTACACAAATATAACACAAAGTTGGCCCCTGCCCTTTGCAGTTTAAGGGTCTGTATCTATACTGCAGAAAAAGGTGTGTTCTTAAGCCAGGTTCGCTAGCCCACATTAGGTAACTCAGCTTCAAATAGCAACTCGGCTTTTAACTCGGGTTAGCAATTCGAGTTAAAGCCCGTGGGTTGAACTGGAGCTGGTAACTCAAGTTAAAATCCGAGTTGTGTGTCCTCACTGCTATTTTAACCTGGGTTTGCTAACCTGAATGACGGATACACCTTTTTTTTGCAATGTAGACATACCCAATGTTTATGACCCCATCTCACTGTAGTATTGTCACAGATTCCATGCAGTCTGGTTAGAAAGGAAAAGATTGCGAGGAGATGGTGGGCAAGTTTGCCTCACCTGACCTACAAGCCAGGTACAAGAGGCCCCATCATGGGCACATATTTAGATATTAAGCACCCACAGAGACCTGACCAGTTTTTTCAAGTGACAGAAGCTCCCTCATCACCTGTGAGAATGGAGTGATCCATAATTACTGCTTGATGCAACAATATCTTTTTTTTTTAACGGATAACAGTCAGTGACATGCAGGCCTATGGTTCCCCCCTTAATTCTGTGATGAGTTAGATGTCTGAGCTTGCACTGGGATGGACGTGCTAATGCTGCCACTGATCATTGCCAAAGCAGGGAGTCGGAGTCCATGTCGGGGCATTGGAGAACATTCCTCCCCTCCCTTTGCTGGGAATTCATTAACATTTTCTTGCTACTATATTATTAATAAAATGAATTTCTATAGCACTGTAATTGGTGCTTTGCAAATGCAGAGTAGGAACTGTTTGCTTCCTCAAGAACTTCTGGTCTATGTTTTGTACAGGAAGTAAAATATTGAGAAGCTGACTATGCTTCTGAGTATTGAAAGAAAAACCACATTTGTCTTCTCTGTATAAGAAGATGCCCAGCTTCAAGGCTGGTCACTAGTGGTGAATGTAGAGACGCATGAGTAGAGACCTGTAAACTTGCTCTGTGCTGAGCTATCAGGGTGAGTCAATGGGAGTTCTGTGCAGGCAGAGCCCCTCAGACAGAGGGCTGCACTTCCTGGGTTTTCAACAAAGGCAGAACAGTGAACTAAAAATGTTCCTGGGAGCTGATCCTGTACCCTGGACGCTTTGCCATTGACTTCATTGGGAGTGGGATTGGCCCCTCGGATGTTTAAGCATTCAGTAGTTTCTAACAAAATTTGATCTTTTTCTCTTTTCAAGTTTTAATACAGAGGCCTTGGAAACTTCCAAGGAAGATCTGGTTGGCTGAGCCTGATTATGAGCTTTAGAATTTCTCTCAACTGAAAAGCAGCCGTGTTCGAAATGTATTAGTTGACTTGTTAAATCCAACATGTCCAAAATTCTGCTAATTGCCCTTGTATCCTCATTGCATTGCTTTAATCTATTGCGAACACACACTGTAATCTGTAGTGCAGTGTCTCAACGTCCAGCCATGCACAAACAGCAGCCGGCACATCTATAGAGGAGGTGGTGATGCTCTGCTCTCTGTGCATTTGCCATTTTATGTCAATAAGTTGGATTTATTTATTATTGCATATATAAGTCCAGATCTGTGTATTTTGCAATTGGCATAGTCTGCTGAGGACAAGTATGCTTCTATATCAGTTGTTTTCTAGTTCGGTGAGCACTAGCAGGCTGCTTCTCTTTCTTTGACCTTAAGCAAGTCACTTAAACCCTTCTTTGTAGACGTGGATGGGTGGCATGGGCAGGGAACTGGGAGTGAGATGTCTAAAGTGCTAATCTAATGGGGAGAAAGTATGGTCTTGTAGCTATGGCCTGGGACTGGCCACTGGCCGAGCTGTGTTCTGTTCGCTGATCTGCCACAGCCTTCCTCTGTGATCAGGGGCAAGTGTTTTAATCTCTGTCTCTGCCTCCATTCTGTATCTGTAAAATGGGGACAATACTACTAACTGACCACAGAGGGGCTTAATTTATTTATATACCTAAATTGCTTTGAGATCTGTAAATGGAAGGTGCTATAGAAGTGCAAATCATTATTATTGTTAGGTATTAGTCCGCCTTCCTCTGCAACTGACTGCAAGTCACTTAGCTGAAATTTCCACAAAGGGTCACAGGTTTTTTGTGCTTCAGTTTTTGGCTGAGACACTCGGGCCTGATTTCCAGAAGCACTCAACATCCACAGCTCTGATCAGGGTCGGTGGGAGCTGCAGATGCTCAGCACCGCTGCATGCAGGCTCTAGGTGTCTGAATTGGGATACTCAAAATCTGAACCATCCAACTTAGAGCCCCCTTTTGAAAATGCTGGCCTTAATCTCTCTGTGTTTCTGTAAAATGGGGATAATACTATATCCCTGCCTCAGAGGGGTACTGTGAGGATTAGGTAGTTTATGTCTTCAAAGCACTTTGAAGGAGAAAAAAGCTACGTAGGTGATAAGTATTCTCATTGGCTTCTTAAGTTACATATTTAAAAAAAACCTTACAAATATGGTAGCTACTACACATTCTTTATATACCCTTTTTAACATTGATCATTAAAAACAAACAAACAGAATTAGCTCTGAAATATTGTCAGTGATTTTCCAGGGTAGCTTGAGAAACGATGTATAGGAAAGTGTCACTTTGAATGGATAATTGTTCAATTAGCTATTTCTTTACCATTCCAGTTTCAAATGCTTCTTTCAAAGAGTATGAGACGATTGCACCCGAAGACCATAACCATTGTAAAAAGCGGTGTACCATTGGACAATATAACCTCTTTCTGCATAGAATAAAGGCCCTAATATTTTTAGCATGAGTTCACAGTACTTCCTTTTATTCTAAGGATGGCAAAATTGTGCATTACTCAACTTCATGTTCAGTTTAGCTGAAATTCAGAGCAGAGCACTATTGTAAGACCAATGCACAATTTAAATTATAATGGACCACCAGGTCTACTATAGTTAAGGTCTAAACCAGCTTTCTCTTTAAAGCTGGTCTCTTCGAAGTGCTCTAACATCTGCACAGTTACTTGAATAGCCTTGAGATTGGTTGTGACTCCTGGGGGTGCAGGATAGGGTTAGTGATCCAAATCTTACTTAAGTCTTATTCTCAGTTAGAAAGGTTTTGCTCTGGCCCTCTCTGCAGGGGGTCTTTTTCACCTTTTGTGAAGTAATACTGTGTAATGCAAGTACAAGTTAAATTGCATGTAAGGAACACTAACCAGGATTGGGTTTTTTGCAAGACAGCATTTGAGCTTTTTAAGAAATTGGCCATATTTGACCCAAGTAAAGGAACTCTTGGATCTGAAAGGCAATGTTAGGTTACCCATTAGTTAGTTCTCTGGGTTGGCAGACACACATGGGTAAACAGGTCTGTTCAGAGCATAGTAATCCAGGGAATGTCAGAAGCAGGCCACCTTTGGGAGTCTGTTCATTCTGTAAACAGATTTCCAGGAGACGCAGTCATTTCCCCAGCTGCTTTCTACAACTGTATTTGAATCATTGTTTATATTTTTTGCCCCAGGAACCTCAGGATGATGTTGTCCACAGTCTGATCTCAGAGCTAACTGTTTATTCACCCACATGCTGTCATTTTCTAGGTTACATTTCCCCTCCCCGTACGCTCACAGCTGCATTGTGGTACGAACTTTGCAAGCTGTGATGACTGTCTTCCTTGAAACTAGATGCTGTCTCTTGGCTGGGTACCTGGGGTCAGTAGAGGGTTGGAGAAGCAATTATAATCTGTCCCCTCTCCAGTGAATACTTTGGGTCACCTCTGTGACAATTGCAGCCTCTTCTAGGACAAGGGACCCAATGTCACTTGTAAACTATCTCCTATACTATCAGCACAGCATGGTATTTGTGACCGAGCCATGTGACCTGCCCGTGGCCAAAGATTTCCCATGGAAACACAGCTCAAAGTGTGAATAAAAAAAAGGGTATTTCTTATAATGCTACAGTGTAGGTCTAAGCTTGGTGGGGGTGGGGACTGCACACTACCAAGTTTTGCACTCTATAAATACATGACAGTGACAGACAGGTAGGGCCTGATCTCGCAGGCACTTAGGCACTTGAGTAGCAGTTATGACTGTGCCTTGGGGCATGTCTACACTGCAGCCACTATAGCGGCACAGGTACGGCACAGCTTTGCCGCTGTAGTGTAGATGCTTCCTATGTCGACGGAAGGGGTTTTTCTCTCAGTGTAGGCAATCCACCCCTCGGAGAGGCAAAGAGTCCTTCCGTCGACGTAGCCACGTCAGCACTGGGAATTAGGTCAATCTAACCACAGTGCTCAAGATATGAAATTTTTTGCAGTGACGTAGCTAGGTTGGTCTAAGTTTTAGGTGGAGACCAGGCCTTAACGTTCACTGGGTCAGGCCTATAGAGAACACTAAAGCCCAGTGGCCTAATGGCTACAATACCAACTTCCTAAATTAGGGATTGTGAGTTTGAATGCCAGCTGGCCTAATAAGGGAGTATTTTCATCTACAAGCTGTTGGCTTTCAGTCACATGCTATTGAGTTTAATGCAGGGACCACTGGAAGAAATGTGAGACTAGGATCACAATGGTTCTTCTGGACTTTAAAATCCATGAGCATAAGGTACATGGCAAGGGTAAGAGTGAACAGAGTGAAGGCTTGTGTACACATAGCTTTTGTACTGCTCTAAATATGTCAGTTTCAAAACTGCTATAGTTATACTGATACAACCCCTAGTGTGGATGCAGTTTTACCAGTTAAAGGTGATTGTACTAGTATAACTTATTCCTGTAAATGTACAGGAATAGGCTATATTGATATAAGCACCTTTATGCCAGTATACCTGCATTCCCACTACGAGTTGTCCCAGTATAAATATTTCATTATAAAGTCCCCCCCTAACCCAAATAGTATCGGTACAAAAACTGTGTGCAGCCCAGGGTGAAATCTGATCAGAGCCTTGGGTTCATTTTCTTTCTCACACTCTTTCAGGACAGTCGTTGTCTTTGCCCGGGTTTTCACTCATTCAGATGAAACGGTGAGAAAAGTTTGTATAATCTGTAGAAGAGGTAGTGCTTAGCTCCCAGAGCTGGAGCCCAACCCAGAGCGTGCTTGCTTTGCATACTGGGTAAACGGTGCATTGTTGAACAAAAGAGAGATGCTCCCGGAACAAGGTGTAAGAGAGGTCCCGCAGGAGGTTCCTTTAGGTTGCGAGCCTTTCGGAGCATTGGACCTACTCTGTGTTTGGCTCTGATCTCCCACTGTCTGACACCTTGCATGTTTACAGCATGGTACACATGAATATAACAGATACTAGGGAGGGACCAGGCATTGTTAGTAAAGTGTTTAAAGGGGCTCGATCCAAGGCCCATTGAAGTCAATGGCAGGTGTTCCACTGACTCCTATGGGCTTTGGATCAAGCCCAAGGTCAGGAGAGGTCAAAAGCTTAGGGCCAAATCCTGCAGTCCTTCCTCAGGTCTGAATTCCCGTTGGCTGCATTGGGAGATATGGCTGTTAAAAACTGTACAATTTGACCCTTTTGGTCTTATTTCCAGTGCTAAGCAATTGGTCAGTTTCTAATTCCATGACTGTGAGCCAGTTACTTAACCTTTCTGCCTCTGTTTCTTCCGCTGTAAGATTGGGATAATAAGGCTTGCGTACGTCACTGGCAGGGTTGTTAGTGCTAGTTTGGTAACATGCATATAGTGCTTTGAAATATAAAGGGCTGTTTGACGGCTAAATAGTGTTATTAGCTTGAGCTATGGATAGCTCTGTATTCAGTAAGCCTGCAGATTCATTTTTACAAGCCTGTGCAAGAGTATTTGCGTTTGCTACACTCTGCTAAACCACTTGTGACCTTGGGGTTTTTTGCCTTCCTCTGAAGCGTGTGTGTGTGCGGGTCGCTTGCCAAGATTATCTGGGTCTATCTCACTCAATCTTTTCCCTGCCATTGCAGGGGCGTCAGGCATTGGTGCATCTCGGTCCCTCCTGTTCTCTGCCTGTGACACATCCTAGTCTAGTCTCCTGTGGGCTGTGATATGGTCTCATTTGGGTGGTTGGGTTTAGTGGGCAGATGCTGGGTGGGGTTGGTGGCTGTGATATACAGGAGGTCGAACTAGATGATCTGGTCACCTCTTCTGGCCTCAAACTCTTATCACTTGTCTAGAATTGGGGAGTGCTAGTCTCTGTTCACAGTTGCACCATGGTAACCCCATGGACTTCACTGGACCTCCTCCTGCTTTACATTTAGGTAAGTGAGGGGAGAATCGGGCCCTAAGATTTACTTTTCAATCGTCAGAAGCACCATTACCTTGAGCGACAATTTGTTTCTCTTCAGGGACAGAAAACAAAGCAAGACTTGGAACAATAAGTCCCAAATGAGTGTATGACGTTCATGGATTCTGAGGATCATCCCCCTATTCCAAATGTTTCCAGAATCAAAACTTTTATCCCAGATAACATGCCACAAGGAACCACAACTACAATGGGCTGATTTTGGCAATAGGCTATAGCCTTATCATGTAATTGCATAGAACACCCCAATAGGTAGTCCTTTCAGATAGAACCATCTAAATCCACCTTGGGTCCAACCTATCTGGAGATGATTGTAGCAGCAGTACACAGGCCCTGAGCCAGCCTGCATGATTAATGTTCTACAAAATGCCTATATTCATGCAAGCAATCGGGACACCCCGATAATGGAAGAGCCTTGGTAGATAATTGGGATCTAGTCATATCCCGCTGCGTGATTAGTATTAACTCCCCTGCCTAATGCCCTTCCTGGATTTAGACCTAACTACAAGTGTCCTATCAGGGATACTTCCATGAAGCCTCCCCCTGCAAGGATTAGCCACTACAAAACCCAAGTAGCAGTTTGCTTAGGTGGAACTCCAACTCCCTCACCCAGTGCACCGATGCACACACTACCAGCTATAAACATTTCAACCCACAATGGTATGTCCAGGCTGAGCATATCCGAGTGGATCACGGAGCGCTGCAACACATCAGCACAGAACAGCCCGGAGCAATGATAAGGAATGCCCACCTGATGCTGAGCCATGTTGCCATGTCACATCTCACAGGTGGGGTGTTTCCCAACTTGATCAGCTGCACCAGGATTGTCATCACCCCCATCAAATCCATTGTGGTTGGCAGTTGGTCCCCTGCTAACATCACATTGAGAAGATAAACAGGGCCTGGCCTTTTGCCTGGGCAGAGTGGATGCAAATCACTGCCAAGTCAGAGTTGTCTGCTCACGTATGCCAGTGTGTATTCAAGGCTGTGGGGAATCAGGTCCATTAAAGCCTACCCAGAGCCTTCCACCAAGTAATGTTCCCCGCAATGCACAGTGACTGTATCTTGCTCGAAGGGAAGCAACTTGTTCCCATTTTATGTCCCCGATCTCCTCCGCAGAGAGCATCCATTGTGGTACCCAGCCAGGAGCCTTGCTTCATTTTGCTCCCATTGCTAGAATTCATTGCTGTGACCACACAGCCAAACTCAAAGAGGAATGGCTGCCAATGGCAACGGAGCTGATCGGAAATAAAGGAAGCACACCACAGGGGGCCAAGAACACCCTCATGAAAGTGCCGCAAACACATCGGAAGTATGAACGGACAGTCTTTATGGCCTGCAGTTCTTCAGCCCAAATGCTCCCAGAAAAACCAGCATTGCTGCCCTAGCTGTGAATGGGTGGGGTCCAAATTCCCTTGGGGTAAACCCTGGAAGACTGAGGCCTTGCAGCTGACAGACTCACGCCATCAGGAAAAGAACTCCTTAAATTGCCAGCATTATTAATCATTTTGCAAGCTGCGTATCCAGCTGATGCACTTACCTAGAGAGGCTGGATATACCTGTCATGCTCTTGGTTGTCATTCACTTCTCTTCCATAGGAAAAAGGCAGCAAGTTTTACCTCGGAAAAGCAGCAGCGATTCTCTGGAAAATTATTTTAATTGATCATGTAACCGAGGAAGCTGTGACTGTTCTGCAGTGTGGTTTGTGGGATTCTGTCAGCGGGGTTGGCATTTTGTGGGTTTGCTATGAAACAGTGATAGCAGTATTGTAAGCGAACACCTTTTTTTTAATTTTTTTTTTTTTGCATGTCCCTCTATGCTTTGCCATGATATAGAGTAGTAAACTAAAAAGGCAAGGCTAGATGGAGTAGCTGTCGTCTGCAGCAATTCTGTGGGTAAGAGGAGGAAGAGAGATCCTTGCAGACTTTGGCATGCCTTCCCACAGCTTCCTGTTGTCCCAGGCAATGATGAAACAAAGAACCAAAAGCATTTCACGTAGTAAATAGATGAAGGCTCAATAGGCCCAGCTCTGCAGTGATTGGTTACAACAGCTCACAGTGTATAACCCACCCCATCAAGTGTATTCAGTAAGAATGATACAATTAAAGCAACTCATCTTCTGTTCTTCTGCACCTGTTTGCAGTGTTGTGGTAGCCTTATCGGTCCCTAGACATTAGAGAGGCCAGGTGGGTGAGGTAATAGCTTGTTTTGGACCAGCTTCTGTTGGTGAAAGATACAAGCTTTCGAGCTTATGCAGAACTCTGTGTAAACTTGAAAGCTTGTCTTTTTCACCAACAGAAGTTGGCCCAATAAAAGATACCATCTCACCCACCTTGTCTCTCCGTCTTCACCTGCACGTTCTTCCCAAAGCTATGAAAGTCACTGAAAATGGAGGGCACAAGGTATAACCGTCCCCTCCCCCCCAAATGCCTGCATTTTATCGGGCGAGTGATTTTGGTGTCCCATTCAGTGAAGATGCTGCAGTAAAGCATATGTTATAGTAAGGATGAAGGGGTTGATCCTGCTTCCATTGGATTGAGTGGTAACCTTCCTATTAATTCTAATGGGAGTAGTATTAAGCCCCAAATCCCTGCTCGTCTTCATCACCCAAGCAGTCCACTGAAGTCAGTGGGGCTACTCATGTGGTTCAGATTTGGTCCTAATCATTATAAAAATGATTAAGCTCACATGAAGCAAGGTGGGGGTCTTGGGGCGGCCCCCCAATTCCATGCCTGCTCTGCAACTTGCAGGCTTCCCCACTTCCTCTCCTGCAGTAAGACTTGACACAGAGGAAACTGTTTCACCGCCTCCAGTAACAGGAGCAGAAGGAAAGTAACTATTATGATTTGTATTGTCGGAGCATCCATGGGCCTTAATAATGGATTGTGGTAGGCGCTGTACAAATGCATGTTTTTTATACTCCTGCAGCCCCAAGAGATCCTGCTGAGGGATTGTGCTAGGCTCTCTTTGTAGTGGCTTAGTGCCCAGCAAATCATACAAACTATCCCTGTTCCTTGTCCTGTGAAGGGGCCTTTTAAAAGTCATCTGCACCTGATAGCATAACACGCTGTCTTGAATCTTCAGAGTGGGGCTGGTGCTCCTCTTACTGGCACTTTGTTGGTACCCGTGTTAAACTCCCTGTTGACTTGGAAGAACAGAGAAGTGAGTTTCCATAAGATGAACAGGAATATTGATTTTATTGGATTTAAATCCACTGCTGAATTTAAAGAAGAGAAAAGTACCTGAGTTTTGCTGGCATGGTGCCATTAAACACACCCTTATCTGTAAGCTCTGGGGTTCCGCTAAAGAGTTAAATGGGTCATCGTGATTAAGGCTTGAATAGTAAACATTTCACAAGGGCCACTCGATACTGCTCTTGCCTTGCAACTATTTATACTAAGCAGATTCCTCCCCCGTGTGGCCCATTCCACACCCAACTAATGCTTTCATGATGGCAGTGAAAAATGAGCAGTGCCCTGGGCTGATTTCGCAGCATCGCCCATAACCAGCCCATTTGGTAGCTTAGGAAGGCACAATTTGCTCCTTTGCCAGAACACCACTGGGTTGGTTGCTCTTTTCAGCCAGGCTGCAGGTCGGGCGGTTTTGTAAACGCTGATTTTTTAAAATTGAGAAGGGCTTTGATTTATTGACCCATTGCCTCTGCAAATCGAGTTCTCTGGGCTGGCATCTGCAGATAAGAGGCTGTCAAGTAATTGCTTATTATTGATGGATTGCCAGCATGGACTGTTTGCTTGAAGAAGAATCAATGGCAACCAATCTTCAAAGTATAAACTTTCAAGGAGTGAGACTCGTTTCCAAATTGGGTGCAACGGGTCAGGACGACACCATATCTGACATCCTGACTGTGTTCGGCTGTAATCCTGCCGCGATGTAGGAAGTGCAGAACAAAATCGTTTTCACATCTGCCTGCTTTCAAGTCTGGGATTTTCCTTCTCTGCATTTCAGGGCCAGATTATGCATTATTCTAAGCTCTTCCTGCAGCGTACAGAGCACTCTCAACTCCTGTGTATATTGATGGGAGTTGAGAGAGCTCAGCACCTTTCAGAATGGATGCAGCCCTAAATTCACTGAATCCCCAAATCATGGAACAGGGAGGAGTCGTTGAACAGCCTGTGCTGTGACACATCAAAACCAACCAGTTTGAACACTTTATAAATAAAACAAAACATCTATTTTAATGCATGGTAACAGAGGTTTCCTTTCTGTGGGTGACTCTATTTAGGTGATGGCAGAGCAAAATATCCACTGTCACCAAATGTTTATCGTTTCTTATGGATGCTGTCACTCTGGTTTGAGTTCATTTTAAAAAGCAGACATAACCCTTATTTAACACTCCCATGACATTTTGGATTTTTAGTGCAGTTTCAAAAGAATAGTTTAAAAAACAAAATGGGATTTGTGATATTTTAAGAGTGTAACACTCTTTAAAATGTTTAGAGCTTTAGTATCAAGCGGGAAAAATTGAGGGCTGGATTCTGATCTCATGCTACTGGCTTCAACTGAGATAATCCAGATTTACACTGATGTTCATATGATCAGACCTGTCCCCTAAATCTTCTAGATTGAAGCAGCAATCATAGCCCTAAAATATGAGTATTTATGGGGGTAGGGTGGGAGGGGGAGCTCGGATTCCTACCGGCTATGAAGAGTAATTAAGTAAAGGGTCATAAAATAGATGAGAAGGCAACGGAGGAAATGTTGCTATGATGATAATACAAGAAGATGATAAAAACGGAAGAATATAAGAGAATCTATTTCTAAGGGATCAGTCTTTGTCTTTCAGTTGCAATGTTGTCATTTTAACCAAGAAAGCTCTGATTGAGACGCACAGCTATAGGGTGAGGGAGAGGGAATTAAGTTGCTCCAATTAAGATATGATGTAGGGTGGCCGGAGAATGAGTGGACAAGATTACTTCCAACTGTCTTGTTTAGCTATTGGATTTGTTGCCAGTAAGCAAATCCTCATTTGCATTGGCCTTTAATCTGTAGAGTAAAATGTGTTTGTCGGGAGCTGTTACTTACTGTGCTGCACTATTGAAAACTATATTTTTAAAACAGTTCCTTTTGACTAAAAACACTTCCCCCCTCAAATCTTTTCTGCCATTTTTAAAGCAGAGATGAGCCAAGAAATGATAAGAAGGAAAAAAATGCCAGGGAGAAGGAGCTATTTTGACTAAAGCTTCATTAGAGGGACCCTCCACCAGTTTGTCGGGAGAAAGTCAAGAGCAGACATTTAAACCATGTGTCTTATAGAGAAACCATTGTAAAAAATGTGGGGAAGTGCATGTTAGTCTCAGGGTTTTTAAAGTCATTGGAGGTAGGGAGTTTGACAGAGACTCTTGCTAGAACTTCAGAAAGGGATTAGCACTTGTTTATGGAGCTATTCAACTTTGCATGTAGTCCTGAAATGGCATTTCCTCATGTCTGCAGCAGCCCTCATTTCATGAAATGGATGCAACTGCTGAAAAAAGATCTCGCGTGAGCATGCTCACTGGAAGATTAATCCTTTAGAGGGAGTTGGAGAGTTAAGCTACTGTAATTTCTCTGCAGTTGGCTGCAGTAAACAACTGCTCTAAAGACACGAGGAAAAAAAATTGACAGAGGTACATGGGACTAATGTACATATCTTTTTGTGTTTCTACTTTAACCTAGAGGGGTTGATAAAGGTTTTCTCTATAGAGAACTGGGAAAGAAGGATCTTTGTTATGATTTTATGGGTAACCTTCATGTTGTGGGTTTATTTTGTTTTCCAGGCCACTGTAATCCTATTTCAGTGCAAGGCCATACTGCGAAGCTGGTTTACTTTCTAGAAGTGGATAGAGCCCTGTTCTGCCTTCACGTTGGGCTAAATGAAGATACCAGTTGAGGCCTGTTGCACATTGTGCTGTGTTGGCAGGAAGGAGCTGATAACACGCAGTACTTTTCAGTTGTGAGCATAGCCCAATGTGATTTTTGTTTTGTTTTGTTTGAAATATCATGCTTCTGTTGAAAGTAAATTTGTAAAGGGATTAGCTTTGCTTGCTTGCAGAAGAATAGTCTTTTTATTCTATTTTTTAAAAAAAAATGCATAAAGAACTGCCAACTTGTTATATTGGTGAGATAGCTTAGCTTTGGTCTATAGGGCGATCACTTTGGAATGCTGAGGGACGCCTGTCTTGGTGGCGAGGGACTTGTTGTGTGCACAAGGACTGTGTCAAGGTGAAACTGGGCCATTTTGTTTTTCAGTCGCTCTTTTGTGAGTGCAGCCTGAAAGAGTGAAATCCTCTGGCAGTGATTAGTGAAAGGACAGCATGGAATCAGCTCTTGCCCCGAAAGCATGGGCGGAGGAAAACATTGTTTACCATCCTTGATACTTTAATTAACAACAACATCAGCAACAAGAAACTTAAGGCGCTGCAGATCAAGGGCCAGCCTGGGCCCTGCTGTAACTCCATTGAAGTCCAGCCCAGTTTAGTTTCTTTCTTGGACTGAGTCAGCACTGTGTGGGTGCTGGGAAGGGCAGAGCTCAGAAACCCAGCTTGGGTGTTTGCCATTGAAAACTTCTAACTAACCCTTGTGGGGGATGATGGAATCGAGGTGAACTAATTGTCACTGAAGCATGCTGGGGATTTTTTTGGAGTGGGGTAGCATTGATTATGACATCACTAGCTTTAGTAATTCACCCGTCTTCAGTAGCAAGAGTGCTTATGGATTGCTTCCTACCTTGTTAGTTCCAGGACTGTATTACTGGAGCCAAAGGGGGGAAGGGTGCACTCCTCCTAGTTCTGAGGAAGCTAAAGTATCTTGCAATATGATGAGAAAGCGTGAACAGTAGGCAACAGTTCTTTTTGTACAGTCTATGCCATTGAGAAACTCTGTTGGATGGCTGTAATGTTAGTCCTGGCATTGCCCGTTGTTAATGAATTTCCAGCAGCAGCAGGAGTATGTCTTTGCAGTGCTGCATGTTGGAAAATGGCTACTTATGTCCTGGGTGGTGGTGTGAAGAAGGGGATTGTGTTTTAACAGGTAGGCAAATGCTGATGGCTCCCACTGGATTCTTCCTGCAATAGCTGTGGGCTTAAACACAATACGCAGGTGAAAGTTAGTGCAGTCAAATGAGTTCAAAAGGGCATTTCTGTGACAGACTTTGCTGAGCTAGATGCACTGTATTTTTCAGGAAGATTTTGCCAGACCGTTGTTGAGTTTCTTAGGTTTATTTTTCGCTCGGAGCCATCTTCTTTCACTCCTTTCCGAAAGCTTTGGCTAGCACAGATTGTTAATGTTCTGTGGACATTTTTAGGGAACACCGATGGGTGTGTATGTAGGGGGAATAATGAGCTATTAAATGCAAATGGTTTGCATTTTACTGTTTTAAATACCATTGTAGTCTCTCTGAGGGTGGGTTAATTATGTCTTCCTTTTGTTGGGTGCGAGGAAAGGGTTTTTTATATATATGGGGAGGAGCATTGTTTTCAGAATATGTTTTCAAATGTGACGGAACAAAGCTGTGTGTGTCATCTTGGAAAAGCGACAGTTCTGCTGGGATCCAGCAATGCTGCCTGGTTTCTCAATGTGTGTGTGTTCCTAACAAGGGTTTTTTATCTTTTGTCTGATGCCAGTGAAGGATCCGCAGGCACTAGAAGGATTTTCATGATGAGAAAAACCACTCAAACTCAGGGCAAATTACAACTGGCTGAAGCAAAGGGGACTGTTTTCAATTTTTTAAGATAAAATACAAGGAAAAATTGAAGCAAGAAAACTAAAACAGGACTTAAAATCTGATTGCTATGCCCACCACAAACCAAATAGTCATCTCACATTAACCCACCATGTGTAAGTGCTGGCGTGTCTTGCAAATATAGAATCCAAAGGTCTCATAACACCAGGGCTGTGGGCATACAGTGAAGAAACCTCCTGTTGAGGTAGGATTCATATATCATGGTGTCTCTCCCAAAGTGCAGACAGTTCTTGTTTCCATCCTCTTTTTGTAGAAAGTGACTATAGCGCCTGGATCAGTGCTCTTCGCCCTCCTCATTCATCTCAACCTCATCCAGGGGATGAGTGAGAATTAACTAGTCACTAAAACAATTCCAAATGCTCATCTCAAAATCTCTTCCAGCCTCTGGTCTGGCCTCCTCTCACTTGTCCTGTCGGAAGGTGGTCTAGGGCTGTAGTGTCTGGCACCAGAAATTAAAGGGAAGACTCAACAAGGAGAAATACGACACTTCAATGCACATGCCTTTTGGCTCAGAACCTCTCTGCAGTGGTCAGCTTACACTGGGGTAGGACTGAGACTTTGCTCAGCTTGATTCAGACTAAAAAGAGGAAACAGTTTGAGTGTATTTAGCGAGAAGTCCAGTCCTTTGGTGTCACCAAACATGCAGCTTCTCGGGGTGTTCCTATGTCCTGGTCAAAGCTTGGTCTGGCTTGGTAGGGCACTAGGACTTCCTCCTGACAGATCCCCCAAGCTACCTCCCCTTCCTGTGCATGAGCCCATGTAGAACACTTTTCTCTTTCCAGCTAGGACGCTGGGCAGCTTCTCCATGACAGGCAAGGCCCTCCCACTGGTTCATTTGAAGGGAATTAGCCACAGCCCTGTCTGACCCCCCTAGGTTTAGTCTGGACTAAGTTTCAAAAGCGAGCTCTTAGAAGTGTTAGGTAACGTCCTAACACACACATTTTGAAAGTCTAGTGTAGACAAGGCAGTGTAGATTTTAACAGGTGCTAAGCTGGTTGAGCCAGAGGCCGGGCTTCCCCCAGTGTAGCTCTGCTTCTAGAAGTGCTGGGATAGACAGACTGCCAAAGGCAGGTTAGCCACCAGTTGTCTGGACCCCATCCGAGCAAGGTAGGAGAACATAGTGATTTAATCGCCAGCAGCCTGTTGATATGCGTGCTCCCATCATTGCTGTCGTAGCTGGAGCTGCACCATTGCTGGTGCAGTGTTGGGAAAACGCCAGTGCAGAGCAGGCCTTGATGTCTTTTACTGGACTCCTAGACTCCCTTGTAAGCCCCACCTAAGGAAGTTAGGTGCCCAAATCCCATTGGATTTTCAGTGGGATTGGGTACCTAACTTCCTTAGACTCCTTTGCAAATCCCAGCTTTAGGGCCAGTTTCTGCTTTTTGTTCCACTAGTGCAACTCTGCTTAATTCAGTGGAGGAATTGAAAGCAAAATAGAGTCTTGTTGACTAGTAGATGCCTAGCTCTTTGGCAGACATCAGCCCCTGAGTTTGTTAAAAGCAGTTCATAAGAAATAAAAGAAAGTGGAACTGACCAGCCTTTCAGACACCTGAGACCAGTCCTTAGAAATGTTATAGGGCTGCAGCAGTGATCCGAAGGCAAAAGCGACTCACCAACTAGGCTATATGGCATATTTCTTAGTCGTTACTAGCCAAATAATGACCATTGGAGGCTCATTGCCTTTGCTTCAGTATCTTAACTCCTTCAGCCAGTCGTTATCTGATTGGTAATGACCTTAAAGCCAGACATATGGCTTAAGCATTGTAATTGTCCACTGTGCTGAATCCTCTTTTTGCTGGGAAACTGGGCAAGGGTTTTCTTAAAACATGGAGTTTGTCTCTGCTTGTGCCTTGTTGTGTCTTGCACTAGAAGTGGAATCATATCACCCTTCTCCTCAAACACTTGTCCTGGCTTGCTGGCCCTTTTGGAATCCAATGTAAAGATTGCATTTCAGCTTTTCAGAACCCTCAAAGGGCTCCTAACTGCTGGACTCCTGCTCTGGCAATATGAACTGCCAGTCCCCCCACTACTGGGGGACAGGATCAGAGTCCTACCTACTCTATTCCTATTCAGTATGACTGTCCATCTGCCGGAGTCAGGTCCCCACCTTCCCGCAGCATACACAAGCTCTGTGGAGTGTTCTGCAATGACCTGTGGTGGATGGGCAAGAAGAATTGGACTGTATTATACCATAATCAGCCATGGGAGTTCTGCCCCAGCAAAACTGGCCAGCTTCATGGTGTGATGCCACTAGGAGGGGACAGAGCAGGGTGTGGGTTACACTGGCTGGAAAGAGGATTCTTGCCTGGGCTTATCAAGGCAGGTATATAAAGAGAAAGTGGGAAGTAGTTTAGAGGCTCTCTCGGGGACAGAGAGGGTCTTTTACACATCTGCAAAACAAGGTTAATCACTCCGCTACCAGCAGGAGGACAAGGCTTAATTAATTAATAAGCATAGGTAAAGTACCTTGGGGTTCTTGGATGAAAGGTGCCACAGGGGAACAAAATGTTGTTATTGTCCATAAAGTATCTTTGAAAAATGATATACAGTGAAAGGAGAGAGTGATGGGTATGCAACTTGCAGGGGAAGAACAATAAATGAAACAGTGAAGGGAAAGATCTGAAATGTAACTCATATATATGCGAGGATGCTAGTTACAAGGAGGGGAGAATGGAAAGACCCGGGAAAGGACAGGTGGGTGGGGTGTAGAGTCAGGAACAGGCAGGTTTTTAAGGTAGTATTTGAAGAGAGGAAGTGACATAGTGGCTCGTGAAGAGAAGGAAGTGCACAACAGATCATTCTTAGAGCGTCCTCTACTCCCAGACCTACTTGCTGTCAGTAATTCGCAGTTAGAAAGGAAAACAAAAGAAATTGAAGTTCTCCTTAGAAAAGATATAGATCCATCTTTCCACTCGGCCTTCTCTAGGAACTCTGCATCAGCTTTACGGAGAAGGGGAGAGGCAGATGTCTGGAATTTACAGTGAACCCTCTGGAGAAAGCAGAAGGGTAAATCCCAGGCCACATATTTCACTCTGGTGTTATGAATCATGATACTGAAGGAGGACAGGATTGGCATCGTGAAACCAGACTCAGATTTATCTACCAACTTTAATGTGCAAGCCCCTTAATGCAAGAGCAGCTATTTCCCCAAGAACGACACAGGTGTTACTTAATTGGCTTGCCTGGGGATACATCTCACCATGACACATTATGAGCGTTAGAAATGATCTGTCCCTAACCTCCTTCATAATCCATTGCAAACTAAAAGTCTGCTTTCCCTGCCTCTGCGCCTGGAGGAGCCCCCACTAACTTGATATATCTTAATCTCATTTTATTTTCCAGATCATTTGATTTCTCAGTGCTTCTGCAGTCCTTAGTGTTCTCGGGAATCTTTGGGTCCATCAATCGTTATCTCGATGTCTTCTCAGGCCCTTAGCAACCTTGGAACAAAGTTCCCAAACTGTCTCTCATATAGAACCCAAACTGTTTATAATCTGGAATCTTTCAGTAGTATGTGTAAATCAAATTCTGCCCTCTTTGTAGTATGACACTGATGATCTCCTTTCCCCTCTCCCTCCTCTACTGTTGGAGATTGGGAATTAAATGCCAAATATTTAATAGATCCACCTGTGTGTTTAAAGGTTGTAGGGTATTTCAGACATCCCAGTAACTGGATTAATCACAAAACAGAGAACCAAATATCTCAAATAGTTAAAAAAAAAAAGTGAATAAGCAAATGAAACCGAAAGCAGTACCCTTCTACTCTGCATTCAGCACCAAACCTTGTCCAAGTAACTGTCCTCCCACACTTAATTTAGGTACAGATTCCAATCTTCTCTAAACTGATGGAAATCCATTCGAACTGCAGTGACTTCAGTGGAGTTACTCTAGATTTACACCAGAGCAAGGAGATCAGTCTGGCCCTTAATTTCTGTATTGTTCTTTACTTTCTAAATAGCAGTTAAAATTAGTAATAATAGTGTCTGAAATGACGATAATCTCTTAAGTATTCCTCCTGCTGATTACAGCCAGGGAGTGGCATGGGTTAGCTCTCCCAAGCTATTTACCTCCAGGAGTTCTGCAGTTGCCTTGCAGCCTTCGTCCAAGAACACCTTGAATGGGAAGGAAAAATGAGAAAGTCCCCTGGTTTTCGAAGTTGTCAATTGTGCTCTTGGCTAAGCTGATTATTTTATTTATTCCAATAATCCTCTCTTCCAGAATAAAAGAAAATTAATTGTCTGCCTATTTCTGGAGTGATTTGCCCTTCAGACCAAGTTGCTAGGCAAAGTGCTTAAAATCTGGACTGAAAAGATGGCTGTGTGTTTAAAATCAGAGTTGCTATAAGAGAGGGTTTGGATTTTAATAGGCTAGTATTCAAGTTGCCACAAAGAGTACCATTTGCTCAGTGTTCTGTAGGATTATGAAGTCCTTTCTCTACATATTACAAATGGGGTCAAACCTGTTGTGATAGATAGTGTGTCTTATCTAGGATTTTGTTGGTAATATGAACTGGCTGGAATTGAAGCCCTAAAAATTATACAGCATTAAACACAAACTTTTTTTTTTTAAAATGTGGAGCATTGTCATTGTTTTTCATTGGGTTTACTTGTTTGTCTGCTTGTCAGTTTCAGCGGCATTAAACTGCTTGAAAACAGTTAAAGATCTATTTCAGTGAGCTGTGGTGGAACAATGAGACTTTTACTGTGTATCATACCTGGCTCTTCGGACTGTTAAATATCACGTGATTTCTTGTCTGCACAGGGACAAGCTAAATTTACTACAGCAAAATGCTGTATGGCTTCTTGGCAAAGATCAAAAGCAATGTCATAATATTTAGTGATGAGAGTAGCTACTGCAGAGAGATCTAGGTCAGTGTCTGTGTGTGGTGAAGAGGAGAATTTCATCTTTATCTCGGGTCATATTGTCTTTGATCCTGCTGCTAAATTTTGTTCTTGTTTAAGAATGCTTTTACCCTGGAATTTACACCAGTGTATCTCCATTAACATCTATGGAGTGACTCCAGATTCAGGCAGGTGCAACTCCTCCATTTTGCCATTTAGATTAATTCCCAACCCAAATGGCCACATCCAAATTTCCTCCTGCCTCCGCCACGAGATTAGGTTCAACACATGGCAGAATGATGCATGGGCTGAACGAACAGCTTGGCTACTAAATGGCAAATGAGGCTTCTTGTGGCTGATATGATCCGCCTCCTGCCCACCAGGAATGCCAAGTGCTCGGGCCTGTGTCATCCATTGCATTTGTCAGGGGTGCTTCAGGTTGTGTTGCAGTGAATGTTAATCCTAATACACACTGGTGGTTTTGGCACAGTTTGGATTGTGCTGAACTATGGGAAATACAGAAAAGTTTAGAACTGTGAATACTGTCTGACCGAAGGCATGCCTGGTATGAGGGCAGGAGAGACCAAGGGAATGAACAGGGGGTTGTTTGTCCAAACCATTCGCTTTCCCCACCAGCATTATACACTGGTATATGTGGGTGCATCACCCTCGAATTCAGTGGAGATACTCACTTACACCAGGACTGAGTTTGGTCTGAAACCTGCCTCCTCACCTCGCTGCATGATCAGAAGGCAGCAAGGACAGAGCCTTGGCAGCTCCAACGCTGTTTCAACACAGAAGGATACCGAGAAGCCACATGGCAGTAAATCCCGCGTATCTGTCGTGTGTGTTTCCACCGCCTGTTTTTGTGAGGCTGTCCCAAAAGAGCTGGAAGGTAATCCGTCATAGTAAGGAGCGGGGTAGGAGTTAATTAATTTCCACGCTCTTTCCGTAGTACTTAGTCCAGCTAGTAGTAACTGTTTTACTAGGCTGCTGCAATAATCCCATAAGGGACCCACTGGCAGCAGGCTCAGCGCAAAGGATCAAGAGCCCAGGGATATTTCCATCAGCCCAACCGCACAGGTGAGAATCCCTTGCATTTCCATCCACAATTTGGCTGTGCCGCCATGTACGGGAGAGCAAATCTCTACCCTCTTTGTTCAGCATAGATCTTGGGGTGGGCTTTTATTTTTATTTAAATACCACCAAAGTAGTGAGACAGTTAATTAGTGAGGCTCCTAATAGCTTTCTGTTTTGCCAGAGAGTGATTTAGAATTGGTCTGTGTAGCATGTTACAACAGAACTCTCATTCCTTCCCAGTCTGAAGTCCTCAAGGGATATGCTGCAGCATAAAGCTGTCCAATTCTGTCCCTTCTTTTGCTGCTTAATATGATGATGATGACGTGTTGAGCACTGTTGACGTGCTTGGCACTTAACAAACATGGAGGAAGACATTGTCCCAGCCCTGAGGAGCTTACAATTTCACAGTCTGCTCCCCTTGAATTCAACAGGAAAACTCCCAATGACTTCAGTGTTTCAGGATCAGTTCCTTAGTTAAACACAGGGCCAGTTTCCCTGCTAATATAAACCAACATAATTCCACTGAAGTAAATGGAGCTCTGCTGATTTATATCCGCTGAGGATCTGGCCCACAGGCAGTGTATTTCCGATGTTCCTGATACATGAGTTGAAAGCTGAATCTATAAGCCATGCAGGGCTTTGTTGTAAAGATATGATCTGGTCTTGGTGGGTTATTGTCAAAAACACTTTTGTGTAACTGTAGCACCCTAATAGCCAAGATGGAGTCAGCTCTGCAGGGCAGCTTCTGCAAAGAAAATGCATGCACAGGAATGCAGCAGGGAAACTCCCTACCACCCCAGGGACACCTGTTCCGTACCCTGTGGAGTAAACATCCCTCCCTCCCTCCCCCGGAATGGTACAATGAATATAGGAAAGGGAAGTATTTATTTACAGAAGGATGAATGGAGAAAAACAACAAAGATAGAGAGAGCAGTAAAACAGGGTAACATCCAACACAAGGACCCGAGGGTCCAGGGGTATCACAATATAAAAGTATAGATGCTGAGCAATGCGTCTAGACTCAGAGGTTAGGAATCCTGGGCAGAGTTTCAGTCCAGCAATGAGTCTTGGGTGCTCCTGGTTGTCTTCAGCGCCAGTGAACTTTCCCCAACAAACCTCACTGGTGCCTTCTTCTGCCCCTCTCTGCAAATCCACACAGAGCAACAACCTCCCTCCTTATTCCCAATGCAAAGTCACAAGCCCCACTACTCCTGGTCCCATACAGTTCTGGCTGATGATGGAGATACTGGGTCCAGCTCCGGTTTGTCCTTCTCAGGTGATTCCTTCCTGGCACGGTGCCCCCATGGCTCCCATCCTGGAAGGCTGCTTTGTCCCTCCTGGGCTCCAGGCCGGTTCTCGGTTGCTTTGGTACACGAGGGCCTGCTCCATGTAGGCACTCTTGTCTGGAGTTACAGACACCACATGGCCCTGTCCTCTCCCTCTCTTGACGCCTCTCCCCCTGGAACAACCAGCACTTCCTCTCCCTCAGGATGAGGTTTTAAAGGTGCCATGCTCTCCAAACCCCATGGGGTTACAGTTGGAAGGTATTGTGCATTACAGGAGGATCGTGTCATGGTGAAAAGTCAAAGTTTATGAAATTCACAGCAAAGCTCCTGAAAGACCAGAGACTTGTTTTAACCAAAATGCATCGGTTCATTTTGACATCTGCAAAACAAAGAGTAGAGAGGATGGATGGTAGAGGCCAACATTTGCAGGGCATTGTAGACCTTCTCAGGACCCTAGCTTGTGTCCCCTTCAATAGTCTTTTCAAAGGCCCAGTGTTTTACAGGTACTTCTCTCTTTCCTCCAAGTTCTTTGTGGTGCTTCACTGCTGCACCTGCTTTGGCTAACTGGGTCCCGTTACTAGTCACCCCAGTGTGACAGTCCTGTCTTGTTGTGTCGACTTAATGTTGCTGCCACGCTCCTACTCTGTTTTCCACTATGTGATGATACCAGCACTCTCTGAGCCTGACTCTGATCTCTGTTCCACCAGTGTCAATCTGGAGTAACCCACTCAAGTCAAGGGGCTGATTGGCCGATGCACTGCATCTTGTGTGATTGTTTATACCTGTGCAAAGCAGATGTAAAATCGTACCAGATTAGAATGGCAGCGTGTTACACACAGTGCAGGGCAAAAGAGAATCGGGCCCACGGTGCTTACTGTAGATTTACACTTGTTTAACAGAGGTCAGAATCTGGCCCTCAGAGTTTAACTCTTCATCCGTGTTTTAAGATGTTAAGATTGCTTGAGAGACCACGATGGCCAGGATCAGTAGGATTTGGCCTGTTAGGGTAGCGATCGATTTATCGGGGATCGATATATCGCGTCTCTTTAAGACACGATATATCGATCCCCGAACGCGCTCCCCGTCGACTCCGGAACTCCACCGGAGCAAGCGGCGGTAGCGGAGTCGACGGGGGAGCCACGGCCGTCGATCCCGCGCCGTGAGGACGGGAGGTAAATCAGAATAAGATATGTCGACTTCAGCTACGGTATTCCCATAGCTGAAGTTGCGTATCTTACATCGACACCCCCCCTACCCCCTCCCCAGTGTAGACCAGGCCTTAGTTACAGCTTTGGTGCAACTGATGAAGCAGGTTACTTACGGGGTATACAACAGGAATGTAGCTGCATTACACCCCTTGATATCTTCACAAAATGCTGAAAGCTGGACCATGACCCAAAGCCTGTGTATCTGGGTGTTATACTGGGCTGTGCTTTGACTTGCAAGGAACACCTACCAAAACCTTGCTGAAAATATAGACCAGAAACAACCTGACCAGCACACTAGCTGGTCCTACCTTGGGAGCGAGTGCAGGGACACTAAGGAATTCTGGGCTTGCTTTCTGCTACACCTCTACCCAAATATAACGCGACCTGATATAACACAAATTTGGATATAACGTGGTAAAGCAGCGCTCCGGGGGGGGGGGCAAGGGGGGATGCGCACTCTGGCGGATCAAAGCAAGTTCGATATAACGCAGTTTCTCCTATAACGTGGTAAGATTTGTTGGGCTCCCGAGGCTATATCGGGGTAGAGGTGTATTCTGTAGCAAAATATTGCTCCACGGTGTGGTTCAGCTCTTTTCACACAGGACTAGTAGACAGTCAGTTGAATGAAACCATTCATATGATAACAGGTACCATGAGACTGACCAACCTAGCTTAACTACCCATTCTGTCCAATATTGCCTCTCTGGACATTAGGCAGCAAGTCACCTTGCAGAATTTGCTCCATAGGGTACAAGACTTGCCACATCTATCCCTGTTTAAAAGTGGGTTTAATTTACTGATCCACTGTCTCAGCTCAAGGCACCCCACTTGGAGAGTTCCCCTAAGGTGGGAGTTCTCAACCTTTTTCTTTTTGAGGCCCCCTCCAGCGTGCTATAAAACCTCCATGGCCCACCTGTGTCACAACAACTGATTTTCTGCATATAAAAGCCAAGGTCGGCATTAGGGGGTAGGAAACAGGGCAATTGCTTGGGGCCCCATGCCACAGGGGCCCCCGCGAAGCTAAGTGGCTCAGGCTTTGGCTTCAGCCACAGTTGACAAGGCTCAGGGCCCTGGACTTCAGCCCCATCTTTGGGTAGAAATCAATCGCTTCAGAGGTGGAATGACCATGACTCCCCCTTTTGCCACCATGGCTGTTGAAAGATGTAGGTCGTATATTTGCAGGTTGCAGCTATCAAACAGGGCTACCTGGTTCCATCCTGGACATTGTACAATGCTCTTCCCTCATCTGTTGACTGGTTAAGACCCTTAGATCAACACGCTTGACTATCTCTGCAGATGTATATATCTCCACACGTTCCCTTTCTCCTTTGCCCACTCACAAACTCATCCCCGAAGCTCTGAGGCTTTGCAGGTGTGATGTTTAAACCCGAATACTGCAGGCTCAGTAACACAACTGCACAGTCTTCATCCTGAGGGAGACCAGGCTGAGCTCCCTAGTCTGCGGCATTGCTCATTTTTCTGGGGTGACGGGTGTGTACCCCTATAAAGAAACAAACTTGTATTTCAAGCATGTTTCTTGCATCAGCATAGGAAGGAACAAAAAGCAGTGGGGCTGGCACACAATGAAGCGATAGGCATACAGCTCTACAAAGCCAATAGGGTCCTACACGTATGTGATAACTCGAATGCTGTCGTTTATCCCATAATCAGCCAACGCTCTCTCCTTGTTTCTAGCTCCCCTGCCATCCAAATTTCGAGGGGCCCATTCTGCATGCTTTGCACACCCAAAACTCCAGCTGAAGTCAGTGGGAGGAGTTCACCCAGGAGTACTTCCTCTTGGTCTCCTGGCTTGGATTGATCATAGCAGCAGTTTACAGTCTGACACCTCCTGTGTTAGGGGACTATACTCTGCTCATGCGGAGGGGATGGATTTGAGGATCCAATAGATCTATTCCATTCCTTGCAATAGATCACCAAACACTGCGTTCTGCTCTTTCTCCCCCCTGACCCCAAAGATGAGAAAATGGTCAGGCATCCCTGTAGACAGAGAAACCGGCTAGTGCTGTCCATGCAGCTTCTCTTCGTAGTGAGCAACAAGAGATTCCTTGTTAAGAAACAGTCATATCAATTCTGCATATCCGTGGGAAAGGCCCATTTCAACTCTCCTTCAGGCTTAGCCATCTAGCCTGTGTATTTTTCCAGTGGGTACCTTCTTAATGAGCTCTTGGCATCTCTGTGTTATAAGAATAGACCCCAAGGCAGTGCCACATACTATGAATGAACTTTAGGTGTAACAGAAAACCACAGTGATAGTGCATTCAGAAGGGGTTCCCCCCCCAAGTGCGGTGATACTTATTCCCATGATTTTCTTAAGCTGTTTTTTCCCCTGGTTGCAGCTTTCTTTGTCTCCATGGCAGCTGCGCCTGTAACTTTACAGGTTTCAGAGTAGCAGCCGTGTTAGTCTGTATCCGCAAAAAGAACAGGAGTACTTGTGGCACCTTAGAGACTAACACATTTATTTGAGCATAAGCTTTCATGGGCTACAGCCCACTTCATCGGATGCATAGAATGGAACATATATTGAGGAGATATATATACACATACAGAGAGCATGAAGAGGTGGGAGTTGTCTTACCAACTCTGAGAGGCCAATTAAGAGAAAAAAAACTTTTGAAGTGATAATCAAGCTAGCCCAGTACAGACAGTTTGATAAGAGGTGTGAGAATACTTACATGGGGAGATAGATTCAATGTTTGTAATGAAATAAAACCTATAGATCACTTTACACCAGCTCACTAGAAGGTTACTAAGCTCTATCTCATTGAAAGTTACATAATGCTTTACAGTTCTGCATAGTTCTGAGCAGGAGTGTTGACTATAAAAATTGAGTTGTTTGCAGGGTGTGGTGGGGTTGTTGCTTATGGCTGGTTAAAAAAACAAACTACTTTGTTTCCCAGTAATAGTTCAACAGCTGCTCTTTGCCTCTGGGTACTTTTACTTTGAGTTTGAGAACATGCATAGGCCTCAATTCTGCAGTCTGATCTGGGCAGAGGGACCTTTATAGGCAAACAGAGTTCCAATGAAATGAGCGTGATGGTACTGGGGTCTACCCACCTGCTTCAAATTGCAGGATTGTGGCCACAGTCATTCCTAACCCAGAGCTATCTCATCAGGATTCACTGGTGTGGTTTTTTTGCTGTTCCAAAATCCTGGATGGAGAGCTGGAATAAAATTTTTTTGAAAAACCCAGACTGACTGAATAAACTTTCGTTTCCTCTTTCTGAGTTGCCGCTGCACATTAAAGCAGGTGGAAATGTTCAAATGGCTAAGATCATGGCTTCATGGCCTTTTTCAGGCTACCGTGGCTCAGAGAAAATGGGAATGGATGCCCTGGACAGAAAAAACAACAACCCTCTAACATGTTTCAGGCTCTTTTTTCCCCTCCCAAATGCTCTTTTTAAAGAATTACAAATGCATGTTGGCATAGAAACTACAGAATCTGATTGAAGCATGCAAATGTAAAAGGAGCCTTTTCTGTGTGAACAACATGGACTGAGTCTCTGAAAAAGCTGGCTAAAATCTTTTACAAGGCAAAGAAAATTGTCCAGATGTTGTTGGAATTATCATGGCACTAAATATTTAGGGTTTTTAATTTGCATTTAAAATTCAAAAAGGCTCTAATGTAGGGAATGCAGATCTATTACCATTGGGTTTTCTTCCCCTCCCTCCTTCTTTTGAAAGAATTTATGGCCTACCAATATTACTGAAATCTGTTTGGCTTTGAATAGTGCCAAATCCTCATTAAAACATGTGGCTATTTCTGTGGTTTAATCTGTTGGAAATGTATCCGAGATCCAGTTATGTTAAATTAAGGAATAATATTGGCGTGGATGTTGTTTGAAATATGAAATGTGGCAGTCGGCACACCAAGCAAAATGTTTGCACATTTTAATCGCTTAATGATTAATCTCTTAGTTTAGTCCGAGACATGATCTGGAGTGCTTCAAACTGTCCCAGCTCTCCGTTTGGAAGGGAAATATTTGCTTCCTTTCCCCCTGAAACACCCAAAGAGTAACACAGTATCTCCTGCACCTTGCTTCCACTCACTTCCTCTTCAGCTGGCTAGCACAACTGCAGTGCCATGAGCTGAAGGAAGCTGTGGAGCATTGTAAGAAAGCGCTCACTGAGCATGCTCCTCAGCACCTACCGTGGGGTTGGAACTCATGGACAGACCAGTGTAGGCCTCTGAAATCTTTGATGAAAATCTTAAAAGCCAGCACAGCCAAACTGAGGTATGGATCATGTCGAGCTTTATTTAAGAGGTTTTTACTGCTGATTCTTCAGTCCTTTGGGGTTTTCTAAAGACTGTCTTAGAGGAAATGCTTCTCTAAATGGCTTAGCAGCACATATCAGTAGTTTGTCTCTCTGATATTTTATCTGCTCTGCTGAAGGCCAGGCTAGTTCTGGTAGCATGGAACCTTTGCACTTTTCATTTGTGCTGTGTAAGGTGCCATTTCTAAGGTGCTGCCTTTTGCTTGCATGCTGCTGTTGTTGGAAATATTCCCTTTTCATGTGTTCCTTCAGAAGCAGGTAAGGCCACAAATTGCAACGTCAGTTGATTTATTTTTTTTTTAATTGCCTGTGGTAAGTCCCACCAAGTCTTTCTCTCTTTAATGCAGCAGAATTAAGGCAACACTTCGTCGTTTTGAGTGTTGAAGTAAGTAGGCAAAGAGAGCCATGAAACGCAGCTTACAAACCACAGTGCCTTGGGATACATTCATAATGTATAGTATGGAGAAAAGATTAGGGCTGGGTGGATTTGTTGCGTAGCATTTTGGGGACTGTTTACTTTGAATGTGACGTTTTCCAGAGTTCAATAATAGTTTTGTTGATTATTTTCTTTTTTAAAGACAGAAATGAGGGTAACCGTGGTAAATAGGCCCATTTTTAAAAAAACCATTGTGTCCTTATTTTGGATTTTTTGCCTTGGTTTTCAGATGATGTTGTATTAAAATGGGCATCTAGGTGAAAGGTCTGTGCAGTTTCTTAAATAGCATAATTCTAGAAGAATGTTACTAAACAGCATTGTGTTGCCGCTGCCTCGTCTGGGAGTGTGTAGCATTCGCACCCCATCAGTTAAATATGTGATCATTCCGATTTCAAAAGGGCACTGTTTAAGGTCAATAGGCCCATAACTCGATCGATTTCCCCCCCCCCCCGACTTAAAACTCCATGTAATTCTTTCTGTTTGAGGGTTTGGATTAAAATAAATATAATTAGTGCAATTTCCATTTTTTTTATTTAAAAATTGGCATCAGTAGCCTAGTTCTCATGAGCAAGCAACCCTACAATAACAAATCAGGTTGCTAAGTCATAATGCTGAAAAATCAATTAGTGTTTTTTTTTTTTTTTTTTTTGGGAGAAATTTAAGGCACCTGGCGATGGCATCACTCTAATTTTTTCAATAAAACGTCCAATAATAAACCAGCATGCAAGGGAGGGTGGGGAAGGAAGCCAGCTTCAGGAAGGAAATAGGTGTCAAAGGATTCTTCTTGGTGACTGTGAAATGCACCTGAGCAGTGGGCTTTGGAGCGCTGATGCTGTCCTGTGATATAGGTTCTGCAGGGGTGCTGGCTGAAATTCATCCCTCCCATCTGTCCTCTTTCTCCTGCATACCACACAAACCACAATTAATTGGGCTTTGTGCTGGGAATGCTGCTGGGGACGGGGGAAGGACAAAATCCACCCCAGAGACATGAGAACAGACATAACTGCTTTTCCAGTCCGCGGACTGGTAAGTGGTCACAGCCTATTCAAGCCCCTATGTGGGAGTTCTGGTTACTGTATCCAAGTGCCAATCCAGTAGTCCCTCTGTTCCAGCCTAATCAGGTTTGCTGGAGAGTCCCCAAACATGGAGCTGGCTCCTGCAAACTGCTGGCTTGCTTTGCTCCAGCCCAGAAAACCACTTTAAGCATGTGAACAGTCCTCCTTAAAGTGCCTTGCTTGACTGGGGCCAGAGGGCTCGGAACCTGGCAGGATTGAGCCCCAGTGCACAGGGGATAGGGATGCAGACACATTCTGCATGGCCATTCTGCCTTCTCCCCCCACAGTGACAATGGGAGGCTTAGGTGCTGCCTTGCACAGGCCTTCTGCACCTGGGTGCTCTTCACCTTTTCAGAGTAAATCTGGATGCTGGAGTGTTGAACTCGATGGCGTAGGCACTGTCTTCTGGGATACTGGCAGTGCCTGTGCCCATGAGTAAAAACATCTGATGTAAGAGGTAGGGGCTGCGACCTAGCAGAGAATCCAGACAAATATAAATGAACAGGAACCCTGTATTTCCAAAGGTCCTGCTTTGCAAAAGCTTTTTTGAGGGGAGATTTTAATTCCAAAATGTATTTCCTCCACTGATTTTTAGGGAAACTTTCCAGCATAGTTACAACAAGATAATTATTCTGCTACAGTTATATTGGGATAAATCCTGGCTTTTTAAGTGGAGTAATTATGCTGGAATAAAGTCACTTTAATTCCAGAATAGTGTGTCCACATGGGGACATATACTGATATATATAACGGGATAATTATTCTGGTATAACTAGCCCTTACTAGTGGCTGTTCCATCACTCAAAAGGTAAAAGGTTGGAAGAGCTTCAAAAAAGCCAGGAGCCCTTCCCCCTATTCCCTGGCCATACACACACATTCTACTGTTTGGACACTTAACAAGGAAGAAGATCTGTGTCTATCCCAGGGGTCGGCAACCTTTCAGAAGTGGTGTGCCAAGTCTTCATTTATTCACTCTAATTTAAGGTTTTGCGTGCCAGAAATACATTTTAACGGTTTTAGAAGGTCTCTTTCAATAAGTCTATAATATATAACTAAACTATTGTTAAGTATCAGAGGGGTAGCCGTATTAGTCTGGATCTGTAAAAAGCAACAGATAGTCCTGTGGCACCTTTAAGACTAACAGATGTATTGGAGCATGAGCTTTCCTGGGTGAATGCCCACTTCGTCAGACACATGTAATGGAAATTTCCAGAGGCAGGTATAAATTGTTGTATGTAAAGTAAATAAGGTTTTTAAAATGTTTAAGAAGCTTCATTTAAAATTGAATTAAAATGCAGAGCCCCCCGGACTGGTGGCCAGGACCCGGGCAGTGTGAGTGCCACTGAAAATCAGCTTGTGTGCCGCCTTTGGCACGTGTGCCATAGGTTGCCTACCCTGGTCTATCCCTAGGTTAAATTAGAGAAAGGAATGTTCTTTGGAATCCTGTACAGACAATGAGAGTGGGGACACAGGTCCTAGTGAGCTGGGCTTCCTCCTCACTGGCTGGCTCAGGGGAGTGTGTGGATGTGTTTTGTGGTTTGAATTTTACAGTTTCTGAGATCAGGACAGGGGATTTGGCAGAGTTTTCAAGCAAGCTCACCTGTTTTTGGAGGACATCAGCTGCCAATTAACTCTGCTGCCTAGACACCTTCATCCCCTGCATTTTGAGGACCAGCAGGATCTGTGCTCCAACTACCATCTGAAGGGGTCCGTAGGAAGAGGATTATAAATGGAGTGTGTGGGGGGGATGTCATTGGGAGAGCGGGGAAAAAGAGGAGAAAGAAAACACTGAAGGTAAAAATAGGGGAAGAGAGACCAGATCAGAAGAAGAAAAACTTGGCATAGAGGATGAGGAAGAAGAGAAATGCACTGAAACGTTTAAGGGGATGAACAATTCTAGACAAACTAGTGGAAGAGAAAGCCCAGATGTTAAAAAAAGACTGAAGAAAAGACACCTAAAGATACAGAGAGAAAGGTGGAGAATGGATGAAAAGGGCAAAGGATGTGGGAGGGGAAGAAGCAAGACCTAGTAACTTACCCCTGTGTTATGTAACAAGATGTTTGCTTTATCCATCATGTGAACCTGTGATTAAATGGTGATTTGGCTGTTGAAAAAATAAATCTGAAAATTGTGCTGGCATTGGACTGAGAGGGATGACCCTGCCCTTCCCCCAACCTGACCCCCCCTGGAGGCAGTAGATTCCCCTCATTTAAGACACTACAGCTGGCTGAGTAATGTCTTGATGCTTAGAGGCCCTGATAAAGCATGTGAATGGCCATGTGCAAAGAGAGTTTAGGAGGATTATACTCTGTGCTAGTGAATACATATTCTGTGTAACTCATGCTTCCTAAGGCATGGCAATAGCCTGTCTACCTTGTTGTTCTCAAACACTATAAAATGACTATCACAAGCTTAGGCTCTGTCTTGACTGCTAAAAGAGGTGTGTTTTTTCATTAAGATAGCTGTGGTGAAATAGCTATCTTAATGTGAGATCCTAGTGGAGACAAGATATAGGTAGGTTTGACCTCAGTGTAGGTCAACACTATACATCCGACCTGGGGTTCACCTCAACTAGCAACATCAAGGTAAAAACTACAGTGCCTTCTCTCTGTTAGGATTTTCTATCGAGCTGGCTATCTCAAGTGAGCCATCTCAATGTCAAACACGCACCTCTTTTTTTGCAGTGAAGACACAGACACAATTTAAAAACTTTGCCCCTGTTTTCAATGAATGTAACATTTAAAGGCGATTTTGGGAACCAGGCAGTGTGAGAGTTGGTTTCGGAAATGAAGCGTGCCCTTGATAAGCACTACGAGGTAGGTTGCGATGAAAATGGCTGTCTGGATAGAGTACCTAATGGAACAGTCTCCTTCGCCAAAGCTTTAGCTGTCCCGCTTCTCAATGCGTTCTGTAAATGGGACAGAGAACCTGCTTTAATATTTTGCATGGCAAGATGCGGAATATCAGTGCATGGGCTGACATCGAATCATAGAAATGTGGGACTGCAAGGGACCTCAAGAGGCCATCAAGTCCAGCCTCATGGGCTGAGGCAGGACCAAGTAAACCTAGACCATCCCAGACAGCTGTTTGTCTAACCTGCTCTTAAAAACCTCCAATGACCAGGATTCAGCAACTTTAAATCCATCATGATCCTGATGGAGCACTGTTTGGATGTAGTTTTTATAAGCGAAGTGACAGCGGCTATTTCTCCTTCTTTTTCCTCAAATAGAGTGAGAGATGCCTAGATTTAAGCATAATTGAGTGAACAGTAGCATTACGGGGGACAAAAGAAATGGCTGCAAGAGAAATAAAATTGTGCTAGAAATGAAGGAGTGAAAAATCCACTGAACTCTCTCATTTGTTTAGCATGCGCACGAGTGTCCACTCTCCACAATTTAGATCTGAACAGAATGTCTGATTTAGTAGCATCCCTCACTGCAGAGAGAGTTCTGCTTTATGAAGATGTGGCATTAGCATTTCGCTACAGACTGGGGCATTGGTATTATACTGACGCAGGGATAAATAAAGGTTTTTATGTACTTTTATTATTTATGACTGTGAGCCATGTTTCTTGTGTTTTCGGTTTGTATGTTGGGATGGATGAAGGCTGCTTGTTTGATTCATGACATCCATTCCAGTCTCTCTGGAATGAGGTATATTTAGATTAGGTATGTAATATGCAGCACTGAACTGGGACTCCAGCAAAGCTTTAGTCACTCCCGAATGGATGGAGAGCATTGAATGTTTTCTGAAATGACAGGCGTCTGAGAGTGCCTTAAAACTGATCTTTCAGACTATTCCTTCCAAAGGGTTTTTTTTTTAAAAAAAAAGTCTGGAGCTCCAGGCATGTCAGTTTACTGACCTGTAAATATTCACCCTTGTAGGTTTCACACCAACATCTGAGGCACGTCAGGAAGGGGGAATATCAAAAATCCTAGCCGAGTAATGGCAATGCCAAAGGGATTTTCCCATTATAGCCATCTGAGTTTATATAGTTGTTACCGTGATGTGCCCGAATGGGCCTCTTCCCCACTCCCCTTAAAGGGAGAGAAAGGGAAAATGCTACTCAGCAATCCCTCCCACAACCACACGATGATTCCCTACAAGCAGTCAAGGTTTAAGATACATTTGCATTTAGATCATACAGTTGCTTATGCTTAAACCCCAATCCCGCAGAGAGATGGATGTGGGCAGACATCTCTGAGGAGCCCTGTTGACTTTGATTAAGGCTCCAGGTAGGCTCTGGGATCTGCCTCCATGATTTTCTTTTGCAGGGTCAGGGCCTTATTTAAGGTCTGTAGTGTTTGGGCTTTTCACTCATGAAGTGGAATGGTACAAAGTATACACAGAAAAGAATGAATAAGAGTATTTTACTTCCTACAAAGGTGTTTCACTATGCACCACATTTTGCCAACCCTATACTGAGTGGTGTCTTACTTTGCAAGTTGTCCCATAGATTTCAGTGGGACCACTGTGGAGGAAAGTACTACGTAATGTGAGTAAGTGAGGGTGGCAGGATCGACCCTTGTTTTCTTGTGTAGTTGAGGCTGTGAGGTGCTTTGCCAGCCCAGATTCGCAGTTCCCACGTTGGTGTTGTTCTCTAGTGACAGCTAAAGACACCAGGGGCTCAAGAAAGGAGCTAAATAATGTTTGCAAGGTGATCTACCAGTATTTAGCTTGACATTAACCTGTTTGGGGAAAGATCACCACACACTGTGCTGAAGCTTAATGAATGCGCCATGGTAACGCTGTATAAAACGCACACCTCACTGCACTGAAGAGGTTTCTGGTTTGCATGTTGTCTACTCCTGACTGTAGGAATAGGATGGCTGGTCCTGGGAATCTTTCTGATTGGCTAAATCCTACCCTCATAGGGGTAAGTGAGGACAAGATTTAACCCCGAAGTACAACAGGAGTGAGTAGATCAAAGGCCTACAGGGATAAATTGATCAAAGCCATTCAGTCAACTGAGTCTGAAATATCTTCACGAAGGCTAGTTCTGGTTTTCTGGACAAGATCAAGTGAGCACATACTGGGAATGATCCAGCTACTAATAAGCCTCATGTGAAACTGCAGAGCTTTCCCTTACCAAGTGGGAAATGTTACGCAGCTGCGGGAGGAAAGCAAGCTGACTTGAGTTTATTTAATTGAGGCCTGAATGATCAGTTGGTTGATGACACCTGTGAGTAGGTTCCCTGTCTTAAAAGATCTGGAGCCGGATTCTCCATTGCCCATGCACACTGTGCGGTCACACTTATGCAAAGGGGGGTGTAAAATGCTACCAAGTTAGAATAGTAGCGTTTTACTGGTGTAAATGACTGCACAAGGTGCAGGAAAACAGAGGATCAGGCCCCTTGTTCCAAAGAGCACCCGTACCCTCGATGCAGGATTGTACTGCAAGGCCAGAACCCAATACCGAGTTGTAAAGCTCAGCACTTGGAGAGCTAGTCTGAGCTAGTACAAAACATTGAAATGTTGAGCCCTGGGCCTTTGCATTTTTCTTGCCCAGTGAGAGTTGGGGAAAGAGTAGTTTTTGTCGCTAGACTAAGTTCACCCCAGTGTAACTCCTTTGACTTCGTTGGATTTACACCAAGGACAGATATGAGCTACTGTGTCTGCGAGAAAGCAAAGAATAGCAGAGAGGCTGGATTGCTGAATTGAAAACATTTCAAAAGCAAATGGCCACTTTGCCTAGCACAGCCCTCTGAAAGCTCCGAATAATGCTACTAATATTTTGCATTTATCTAGCACCTTCTCTCTGAAGGTCTCAAAGCCACTCCAGATGTTAACAAATAAAGCCTCACATCTTCCTGGGCAGTAGGTGCGTAGTATTATTTCCTACCTGGGAAACCTGGAGCACTGACAGCTTGAGAGGCCAGTTTTGAAAATATTGATCTAGTTTGGGGTGCCTCTGCTTTTTGGGTGCTCGGTCTGAGTCTTGAGGCCTGAATTTAAGAGGTGCTGAACACTTGCAGCCTCCGTAAGTGCCAATCAGAGCAATAGGTGCTCAGCGCTTCTGAAAATCAGGCCTAAGGTATCCAAAGTTGGGCATCCAGCATCAGTGACCGCTTTTGAAAACAGGGTTACAGTTGACTTTGGCCAAGATCAGACAGCTAGCCTGTGGCAGACTGAGGCCTTGTCTACATTATGGGGGGAGATCGAGCTAAGTTATGCAACTTCAGCTACGTGAATAACATAGCTGAAGTCGACGTACTTGGATCTACTTACTGCGGGGTCCACCCTACGCGATGTCAACTGGAGACGTTCTCCCATCGACTCCCCTTGCGCTTCTCGTTCAGGTGGAGTACAGGAGTCGACGGGAGAGCGATCTAGACCTGCTAAATCGACCACTAATGCACCGATCGCCGTGCGTTGAACCCCCGGTAAGTGTAGACAAGCCCTCAGGAACAGAAACTACTTCCCATTCTCCCCTTTTTCTGCCATGACAAAGGCTTATTCTTATAGAATCTTCTTATGGAAGATGAATGTTGGGCCTTTGTCATGGCAAATTGTGGAACATATTTAAATAGGGTGGTTAAATAGGCCAGTGCACCAAATGCCATGGCTACCTTTCCTCATTTAAATTAGTATTCATACATTTCCAGGAACACGAGTGGCCCCAAGCATTCATTCTTTGTTACTTAGGTATTTGCAAGCAGCACGTGTTGGGGCACTAACAAGGGTGCAGAAAAAAGGGAGAATGGGAGGCAATATTTAAACCTGTTAAGAAGCAAGTGGTCTGACCCGATATTTTTGCATATACTGTTGTTGCCATATTACGTTGTTACCTAAAAAATTGGCAAATGCTTATCTGTACAAACCACATGATGTAGCCACTCCAGCTGTCAGCTGTCTGACCATATTCTGTGTCCCTGCCGCTCCAGCAAAGGAATAATTAAATAATTTTCAGTACAAGTGGTTTTTCTGAGCTTGTTGCTGGTGGTGACTAACTTCTTGAAGAGTGACCTCGTGTGACGCTGGCCAGTTGGTGTACTGGTGTCACAGATTCTAAAACAGCAGGATGCAGTCTGGTTTAAATACAAAGAAGTGCACCGATTAAAAGTTAAACTTTTTGTTTAAATACATTTTTTGTACAATTTTTTTCCCCATCAACTAAAAGTTATTTTGGGGGAGGGGAATATATAAAGAAAAAATAATATAGCTGCTACTTCTGTGTGGTAATATTTATGCTTGTTTTAAAATAATTAAGGCTAGGATTTTTAAAGGCGTTAGATGCCCACATCCCATTGAATTTTGAAGTCAGACCCAAAGTATCTCAAATTTGGAAACCAAAAGCAGTGGCCTAAATTTTGGCTAAAGTGGCATGCCCAAGGTGACACAGCGAATCAGTGGCAGGGCCTGGAGTAGAATCTAGGTCTCTGAAGACCCATCCTCATGCTCAGTTCACTAAACTAAGAGCTTGTCTATACCACGCTGCAGGGGTGTGAATAGCAGAGCGTCCCAGAGTGCTGAACTGTGACACCCCCATGTTGATGCTGGGAGCATGAACTAAAAGGTTCCTAGGCTGCATTAACGTAATCCTGTTTTGAAGAGGTTTTTGTTAATGTGACTAGGAACCTTTTAGTTCATGCTCCCAGCATCCATATAGGGGTGTTACCGTTCAGCACTCTGTGGTGCTCAGCTATTCACACCCCTACAGTCCAAACTGCAGGGTAGCATAGACGTAGCCTAAGGCCACTTTTCAAACTTTTGGCCTTCTCCTCTCTGTGCCTCAGTTTTCCCATCTATAAAATGGGTAAGTTTCATTATCTCTACCCTTTATACAGCACTTTGGGATTTAGAGATGAAAAGTGCTAAGTATTTTTATTATTTGTAGTAATAAAATTAATCAGATGATAATTTTTCCTTATCACCAGTTTTAGGTGATTTTAAATGCTCTGTTGGGTATTTAATCTGTCTTTATAGCTGAGACACATAGATAATTAGGGCTGGGAAATGGTCAAAGACTCCAAGAACATCTACATTGGTTTGGACAAATCTAGTATTATAAGAATAAGCTGCAGGAGGTGAAGACGTACATTTGTGGGTGGTTGGCTGGAGAATTTGCCTTTGGGATTACAGTATTTCAGACTGGGCTATGATTGGAAAATTGCATTAAACCAGTTAAATGCCTTTCACTGTCAGTTGAAAAGTCAATGTACTGACAGTGGATTTGCTTTTAAGATAGGGCTTCATGCTCTAACGTGGTGGTTCTCAACCAGGGGTATACATATCCCTGGGGGTACACAGATCTTCCGACGTACATCAACTCATCTAGATATTTGCCTAATTTTACAACAGGCTACAGAAAAAGCACTAGCGAAGTCAGTGCAAACTAAAATTTCATACAGACAGTGACTTGTTTTTACTGCTCTATCTGTAATGCTATGATTTTGGCACGGGTATTTTTATTAAAAGTCATGGACAGGGCGTGGGCAATGAACAATAAAATCATGGAAACATACACAGGGCTGGCATTAGGGGATAGCCAGCAGGGCAATTGTCCGGGGCCTCATGCCACAGAGGCCCTCGCAAAGCTAAGTTACGGGTGGTGGGGCTCGGGTTTCGGCTTCGCAAGTGAAAACCAGGCTCGAGCATCACTCTGAAAGGTAAGTACAATATTTATATTCCAGTCGCTTTATTTTATAATGATTTGGTAAAAATGAGAGTCCGTAATAGTGGGCTGTGACACTTCTGTGCTTTGGATGTCTGATTTTGTAAGCAAGTAGTTATTAAGTGAAGTGAAACTTGGGGTGTGCAAGTCAAGTCAGACTCCTGAAAGGGGCACAGGAGTCTGGAGAGGTTGAGAACCACTGATCTGAGGCAGTTTCCCTTGACACATGCAAGTTTTTAATGTCAAATTTTACCCTTCAGGCTACTGCCTGGGTTCTACTGTGAGCATGTTCCAGTGGGTCACAAGGTCGTTCCATCAGTAAATTGGCATTTTCAAGCAGAAGGCCTCTTCTAAAACCCTCTGATGGATAAGAGCTGAAGGCCTGATTTTAAAAGTTTCCAAGCACCCTTGTTGCAGATTAACCTTTGGACAGAGTACTATTGAAAATTAGGTGCTCGATGGCGTGGAGGTCTCAGTGCCTTGCTCTCCATTTGCAAGAAAGAAATGCAGTTTTACTAGATATTGGTGATGTGGCCGCATTCTGTGGATCTATTATCTACGTATAAACAATAAGTCATCAATTATGAGGACTTGAAGGTGGTTTGCTTTGTTTTTGTAAATCAAGTAAAGGTAAACACTTAGCTTTTACCATTAAAAGACAATTTAAATAGGACAGAGGTTTGTTTGTATGTTGCATCCCTTTCCCTGTCTCTGTAGCTTGCCTGGTTTCTTGGGCACCTTATTCTGTATTTGGAAAGTGCCTCCCACACTGCGAGTTGCATTCAGGATAACAATATGAGGTATGCGGGGACCAGTTCTCCTCTCACCTCAGGATCTCCATTGATTTCATTGCTGTTACTTGTGATTTACACACATGTAAGGGAGAATCGGGCCCATGCCAACTCAAGCAGATATTGCAAGCTGGCCTTGAGGCCCAGCTTGTTTTAAGATGAACTCTGTGCTGAGTTCGTCTTCAGAAGAATATGTTTAAGGAGCCATCACTTTATTTGCTCTTTTATGTGTGTTCATTTGACTTCCTGCATCCTGATTTTCAAGCCCCGGCAACACCAAATGAAGTCAGTGGGAGCTGCAGGTGCTAAGCACCTCTGCAGATCAGGCTCTAGATCATTCAGCACTAATACTTAATGTTTCTCCCTCGTTGCCCTCCTTCCTGTCCACACAAAGAGGTTATGTGTCATCACCAGAGGATTTATAGCCTTCAGCTCGAGGACCTTTCGGTGTGAACAGCCCTACGAGAAGAGTTATGACTGTGAGGAAAGGAAGCCTTTGCACATAAACCCTAATGCATGCCCTTGGCCTGACACTTTGGAGATAAAACTAACAAAACAAATCTGGGAAAGGTTACTGTTTCTACTGGACATGTGCCGCTCTTCAGTCTGTGTTGATGGCAGGTGTATGTTGAACTGTGCTAACATACCTTGTGGAACTGTGTTAAGGGTTTCCCACTTAGTCTGCTCATCCACTGGAAACAGAGTACCTAGTCTAGGGTAAGCGATTGAATCTTGATTTCCTTTCTTTCTTTCTTTCCCCACCACTTCCCAAGGAAACAAAGCAAATGCCTTGGGCAGATAGCTACTGAAAAGGGGTTTTTATATAGTTGCAAGCCAGTCTGTCCCTTTAATGAACAGTTGGCTTGCTGCACTGACTATTGATAGTTCTGTAAGAACCTTGATGGTATGTGAAGCAGTTTTAATTCCTTTTTATCAACAAGAGTTGCAGGTACATCTTCCTTATTTTTTTTTTAAAAAGGCAATGCTTACAAATTGGTCTTTGTTTCCAAGGAAACAAACCTGACATGCTTGAGCTGCGCTAGTTGCAAATGCTTACATTTAGCAGACATGCCGCAGGATTATATGGTCTGCATATTATTTTTAAATTACCTTCAATTTAAAGGTAAAGAGAGGAGGAGGGGGATGGAATTCGTCAGCAGACTATGCCAATTTGTGCTTAATGACAACCTATATAATATCTTAGATTTGCCTATTATGGTGTAAGGAGAACACTGTCGTGCATTGAAAATGATGGACCCACTACACATTCCCATAAAGAAAGTGTCATGGGGCCAAATGGCTACTTCAGTTTGTGAGTACGGGTGATGTAATGAAATGTTTCGGGAGAACTAAAGGCTTGAGTGGACACAAACACACACTTTTTACATAGTAAATTTATCATGGGCCACTTTTACCAAATGTATTATACTCTGAAAAATACTCTGGTGAAATACATCTCACTGATGCTCTGCTCGAAAGGCTGTGTCAAAAGTGAATGTCATTGCTTTGAGAGTGAACAGGAAGCCATCATCAGCACTTTACTACCCCAAAATAATTTGGTTAAAGCAAAAAACCACTAGTTGGCTATAGAGTGCTATCTTGAATTTGTGTGTGTGTGTATATATATATATATAAATTGTGAATTCATTGCATACCAAATGTAAGCTACATGCGAGAAATGTCCACCTGGCATGTGAGTATGCTGTAGATAGATGAAAATGGTACATTTAACTTGGTTTATTGCATTAAATATATTTTAGTCCCCTTTTTATCATTTGGGTGGCTCTAATTGCCTCCTTGGAAATTTAGCTTAGAAAAAGATGCACTCTCCTGACCCAACTACCAGCTAAGCTAGTCCAGGGCTTGTGTGAAATGCTGTGTTGTGAATATCAGGTTGTTTTTTGAGGGCCCAAAACATTTGCATTGAAGCAGACACTGTACACGAACTAAAGAAGTGTTAGTCATGGGATGCATAGAAAACCCCAGGGTCAAGTAGTGGTGTGCATGGACAGTTAACTGATTTCCGTGTCCAGAGGTTTTTTGGCTAAGACCCAAAATGAGGAGTATGGTGTAAAATAAAACTTTGTAGGGGCTAATGGCTAGTTTTGTGCCTGTTCCTGCAAATCGTTACTCATACAACTAGTTTTTCCTTATGTAAGTAGTCCTGTTGAACTAATGGGACTACTCACGTCAGTAAGGAGTAAAGGTTTGCAGGAGAAAGTTCATAGTTTTCACAGGAAGAGTAGTTCGCAAGATGCACTGTGCCAGTGAAAAATGCCCGATGGACTTCAATATTCAGTGACTTTGCCTATTTTGTAATTTGTAAAGCAGTTTGGAGGGAAAAAATACTCTATGTATTTTGATGAATTAGTGTTGAAAAATGAATTGAAGGTTGACTGGACAACAACAAATATCCTTGTTTGGTTTCTTAAAAAGTAATTTGATGTGTGTTGCAATTTTCTTTTCCCATCATGCGTTGTAACTTTCCTTTTGGAATAGTTTTCCAGGTAATATAGACTAAATTAAGGTAGATTTAGCTTTAAGATGAAAAGCACTATTTGCATAGTGCACTCAAAGCATCAGTTTAAGTCTGCTGTAAATGCATTTTTTAATGACTTCTGATGAAAATGTTCTCATCTGTGAAAGGCCTAAGGTGAAAATATGCTAGTTTCAGTGTCTCTGTTAAATGCTACTTTTTGCATAAGGCTTGCCAGAGACAAGATGTTCTCCTTGCTTTTGTTCTAAAATAACGCTTGACAACTGAAAATGCAGCCTGCATTCCACATATTGAAAGATTAACCTTGATGACACAGTGGATGGAAACAGTGAGGTTGACTGGATCATGATGAATCCTGCACCTTTTTTTGCTAATGACACTTCCTTATGCTTACATTTCATTAAAGCTCTGAAATGGCTGAAGATGCCTTTACTGAGCATGCTCCAGGGTTGAAGCTGCACCCATAGAGTGAGATGGATTTGTGGCTGAAGGAGTTATAGGCCTGAAGTCAGGATCTGGAAGGAAACAGCAGCTCTCTTCAGACAGAACCACAGAGGTAGGGGAATTCTGGAAATTTAATTCACGTGCCATGGGGCTTCCGTAGGGATTCTGACTTGGGAGTAAATAGACCAGATGAAGTGGTTCTTGAGGAAAGTGTTGGAATTGATTCAAAAGCAGCATAGTTAACCACTCACATAAGATGGCTTCAAACTGCTTCCTGCTGATCAGCGTGGAGGATTTTAAAATAATGACCTTTACTGACTTGCAAACCTATATAAAGAAAGAACCTGTCTAATGTTAGGGTTATGACATAAAGCAACAACAGGCAGGCCACTCGGAAACAGGGCTGGCAGCGAAGGCTTTGGCTTTGTCTGATTGTGCCTTCATGTTGGAGAACATGTGATCACGCTCAGTGTAGGATTGTGGTAACTCAGTTGTTAATTATTATTATTTGTAACACTGAAAAGGAACAGATCTACATTTCAGTTTGAATCCAAAGCTGTTTGGGTTTATGGGAGTGCAAAGGAATGTAAAACTAACTCCCTTTTTTATTTTGCATTCCAATGATTATAAACAAATTAAACTCCATGAAATCAATTGTCTTTCTAATTTTGCAAGAAGTGGGAAAATATATATATTTTGCTCCTTGGCCGACATGGTGATTTATGCTAGTTGTCAGCCTGAAGTCAACAGGGTTTAGTGTTGGCAAGTACGTTTGAAGGGAAGAACAGCAGTCTGTTATCTGTGTTGGGTTGGGTTTTTGCATTGGGTGTGCAGTTGTTAGCTTTTTCCATGGGATTTTTAATCACCAGCTGACTGGTGCAGTAGGAGGAGGTGATTGACTTCAGTTGGTGTACTAGCAAGCCACATGGTATAGTGCTAATAAAACATTTACATTTGCTGTCAGTGTTTGTTGTAGGGAGGTGTAATGACAGTCTTACTTAGTGTAGAGAAAGGAGGAAGTTTGGTGATTATAGAAACATCTAGTCAGTGCTGAGATACTGTATAGGAACATTGTATTGGCTGTCCAAATTCATATCAGCCTGGTTCTAAAAAAAGTTACAAATGAGGGTATCCTGTTTAGAACAGTATGAAGAATGGAGCTTTGGAATGACTGTATGAAATTAGTGCATTTTGCTTTTTTCATTAACAGAAGTCTCTCTGATTACAGTCCATCTTTAGACTACATCCAGTAAAGTAGTTCGACTCTTTAGGACAACTCTGGTTGTTCTTCACAATGTACTTTAGTGTGTAAATGTTTGAGTGAAACCTGCAGGTTTTGATTTTATTGCTTAGTTCCAGATGATTGCCTTACATGGTTAGATCAATCTGTTGAGTGATGAGTCAGTTTATTGCCTAAATTAACTTGCATATTTATTGCCCAAACCTGCATTTCTTGCACATCCAATTCTCCCATTGCCTTTGCTGAGAGTTGTCGGAGCACAAGGAAGGCATGATGCAATCCTTAAATGGCTTGTTTGATTTAGCAACTTTGTAGTAAGTTTGGTGTCAGTTTTAAAGTGCCTTTCCGAAGGTCTGTCCTGCGCCTCAGACATCTCTGCTACATGTCTGGATGTATAGCATTTCTCATTAGTAATAGGTGATGGTGTACTAATAGTGGAGAAATGTATGAGGAAAAAATAAGCATATGTATGAAATACATGCATTGTGACAATGCAGTTTATAAGCAATGCTTTCATTTTCATTTGCTCATATGTGGAATATATTTATAGCTTTTCATGATTGATCTCATTGGCTTCTTCCCCCTCCCCCCACTGAGTTTCTGGTGTTGAGAAAATTGGGGCTGAAATTATCATGTATGGTCAAGTCTCCTGGAGGAGGAAGTTTGACTTAATAGTTTCAGACGCTAAGGCTCATGTGACACTTTTCTACTGTGTTTGTGTGAAAGGTAAGATAGCCTTAAAGGTCCACTGCCACCTCATGGCAATGGCTGAAAAGCAATCCTTTTAGAGACTATTGAGTGTACACATCAAGCTTTCTGTATTTCTCTCCCCTTATTGCTAGTGATATTTGCATGAAGACAGGATCTTTGCTTTTAAGAGTTCATTTCCTCCTGCTCTCCCTTACACAAATTCATTATGTCAACCGAATCACGTACAGAGCCATCACGTGATATTGCAACCAGAGGTTGATGATTTTGGGGAATTAATAAAAGCAACATGAACAGATGAATCCCAAAGATCGTATTTTCATGCGGCTGTCTGTCCCTAACACTGCAAAATTAGGAGGGAGGTCAGGAGAGGGAAATACAAGAACATAGGAAATTTAGAAGCAGAATTGTCTCTAAAATGATCTTCAGCATTTCAGTGGAGCTGCAGCAAAAGTGAGAGTGAATGGAAGCAGCCATCTTTACTGCCTGCTTCACTGACATAAGGCTATGATCATGACTAGTATGACTTTGCTCTGTGGATCCACTGAAATGTCTCTGATCCCTGCCACGTCTCCCCTCCCAAAGAAAGATAACAATACTTTTCTTTGCTGAGCAAATGGTTACTGTGGTTAAAGCAATAAGGTGGATCTCTGTTCTTGAAGGTGAAGTATGCATGATGCATTCGGTACCCCGGCAAAGCCTTATTTGTACAGTACAAGCTTCCTGTGTGCAGAAGCTAAATGAAGGGGAAAAGTGGAAGTTTTGGATTTCCAAAATAGAAATGTTGATTGCCAAGTAACTGCATGTTAAAGCTGAAGGAATTTGTAAATTAGAATTGTTAGGAATACAGTATGTTCTAAGTTACACCCTATCTGCCCATTATAAATTTAACCTTTTAGTTCTAGGGTTGCTATATTATTGAGAGATTCTGCACATTCTTATAAAAACGCAGGAGCATCTTCCAAAGAGCTCGTATCTCAGCAGCCATCACCACAGCATAGGTTTTCATAGCATTCTCCATAGAAAGTCAAGGGGCGCATTTTTACACTTCAGAATGGCTAACAGCAGCATCAAACTTGTTGAGATTTTGGCTTTAAAACCTTTGAACACACCCAGCTTTCAGAATGTGGGGTGGAATGTGATCACAGGCGTATAATTCATTAGCTGACCTCTCAGAATATTATTGAATTATGGTTCCTGCGAGGTGCTGAGTGAGCATTCGAATCAATGGGAGCTGAAGGATCCAGCCTTCTGTTTAGGACATAATTCCCCTAAATAATCGTTGCGGGAGGAAGGAGGTGTTTTAAGGGATTGTGGTGGAACTGATGAACAGTTTTTTTAGTAATGGAAAAGTAAACGAGGGTTCCAAGAGATGCACTCTCATTTCTAGGGAAAGTTACTCTCTCTCTTAAGATCGCCTCTTTGTCGTACTTTTAAGGTAGCTTCAGAGAAGACAGAAAAGCAACTTCATTTCTGGGTAGAAGTGAAGTATGAATTGGAGAGGGTGGCAAAATATTGCTCGTCTTACAGAAGGAAAAACCTCCCTTTTCCTCCCACTTTTATTTCCGTTGTGAAAATGACATATATAATGGTGTAAATGAAGCAAAAGCCTCTTAGGAACCATGTATCCTTTGTGAAGGAAGATGGTTGTTCTGCTGTCTCTCTCTTTAAAATGTGAGGTCCTAAAAGGATATTCAAATTCTGAATCACAGAACGGAGGCCAGAGAGCCAGGAGTTTAAAAATAAGGTTCCTGTTGTTTTATGGGCCCCTGTAGGAGACATTTTTAAAAAGAAACAAGTGATATGCTCTCCCTGACAAAGACAATCCACACTAGAGAGAGTTTGATGGTGAAATTTCTAGGTATACTTGGGTTAATTCAAGGGGAGGGGGAAGGGAAAAAATCTTACTTGGAAACAAATGACTGTTTTGTTTAATTTATGTGTGAATTCATTCAACTAACATCCATTTTAGAGAAGGATTTGATTTTCCTGAGGGGTGGATGAAAGGAAAGATCAATTCAACTTGATTTTACATGTGTAAAGTCACTGAATAGTTAAATTGTTCAACTATCTTCTCATCTGAAATGTCAGTAGTTTTCTGCTTCAATCTGTGTGTGAGAGAGAGCGAGCGAGGGGGAGAGAGAGATGCAAAAGATGGCTCCTCTTAATGTCTTGCAAGATCTGTCTAGAAAGAGGTTGTGTCTGTGCACTGCCTGGCTTCCATGAAATGGCTGCAGTTTCCACAACACTGAGAGAAGCTGAAAGGAAATGGTCTCCTATCTGAGCATGCTTACTGTGGCATAGGAACCTGTAGAGGGAGCTAGGTCATGTGGCCTAAGCAGGACTGTTGTTCATGTGGACCAAGAAAGAAACAGAGCAAGAAGCACTGTCTATAGCTTCCATCAAATACCAAGCACCTTAAAACAACAGTGCAGCTTTGCCCTGGGCATCAAACAATAACATGATAGCGTTTGGGGCTGTCGGGACACAGTTAAACTTCAGAGCTGCGAACAAGACTGTTATTTAACTTCACTCGTAGGTATTGTAACTGATTATCTCAATGTGACTTGCAGCATTCCATTGAACGTTAGTTCCAAAAGAAGAAAAAATTCTCTCCTGAGACATGATGCACACAACAGTGTTACTTTAGGATATTGGCCTTTCGATACCAGTGTGATGCAGCTTATGGTATGTGCAGTGTTTTAAGGGCAGATTAGAAGCTATTTTTTTCTCTTTTGCTTTCATAAATGTAAAGAACTTGACCATTATCTCACCAACCAAGACACAAATAATCTTGATCCTTTTATATAGTGTCATTGTGACGTTGTGAAATGTTCCTGGTAAGATGCTAATTGATTGCTTTGCTTGAGTTTTTAGTGTAATTGCTGAAACGTCCCACTATGTTGTTTGAGGATCATCAGTGTTTAGTGCTTTGGAGGAGATGCTTTCAAAATGGAGGGGAGATTTGAAAAGCAAATTGGAGTCTGCATTAACTTCTGTTTTCAGTGTCTTTTTAACCTTAGCAGCGAAAACATGTCTAGCATTGAGATGCAGTAAGACGTACTGCATTAGTGAACCTACTGAAAGAACGAATACTGTAGCATGCTTTTGTATCATTTTTTTAGCCTCCTCTGAAAATGTGTTTTGACTAAGTTAGCTCATTGACTTTGCATTTGTAATGAATTTCTCTGTATCCATTCCCACATTTTTAATGTTAGTTTTGTAAGATCATGCCATAAAGAGGTATAGAGGAAATATTAGACCTATTTTAAAGCCATCTTTGGTTAGAACCACAGTAATCTTTTGTAACATTTCTGTCTGAATTGTCAGGGTTTTTTTGTTTTGTTTTGTCTTAAATAGGTTACCGTTACAACTTCCAGTGATTGATAGAAAGGCCAGAAAAAAATCCCATTATATATGTATTACAACTTAAAGCTGAAACAGACAAAAACCCAGTGGATGAAAGTGATATCCTTGCTTTATTCTGTCATCTCAAATTTTCTTTCTTTATCAATTTTATCCCCTCAGCTTAGACTGGTGTACTTTAACCATTTGGTAGTTAAACTTGTCTGAAGTGCTTGGACAGAGGAAAATAATATTGTTTTAGTTGATGCAGCACTATGGAAGATTCCTGCTGTTGTTTAACCATTACAACTTTTCAAACGTACTGTATATGGGGAATGGTGCAATAAATACTTGGTTTAGAGCAAATTGAGACTGTTTTCAGCTTGCGACAATAAAAGATCATGACAGTCACATGCATTGTTATGGACACTAAGGGTATGTCTACACTACGAAATTAGGTCGATTTTCTAGAAGTCGATTTTTAGAAATCGATTTTATACAGTCGATTGTGTATGTTCCCACTAAGCGCATTAAGTCGGCAGAGTGCGTCCTCACTACTGTGGCTAGCATCGACTCACGGAAGCTATCCCACAGTTCCTGCAGTCTCCGCTGCCCATTGGAATTTAGGGTTAAGCTCCCAATGCCTGATGGGGCAAAAACATTGTTACGGTGGTTTTGGGTACGTGTCGTCAGTCTCCCCTCCCTCCCTCCAGGAAAGCAACTGCAGACGATCATTTTGCGTCTTTTTGCCTGGTTTACCCGTGCAGACGCCATAGCATGGCAAGCATGGAGCCCACTCAGCTCACCGCTGCTGTTGTGAGCATTGTAAACACCTTGCGCATTATCCTGCAGTATGTGCAGAACCTGGCTAAGAGACGGCAGCACGAGGACGATTGTGAGGAGGATATGGACACAGACGTTCCTGAAAGCACGGGATGTGGCAAGTGGGACATCATGGTGGCAGTGGGGCTGGTTGATACAGTGGAACGCCGATTCTGGGCCCGGCAAACAAGCACAGACTGGTGGGACCACATAGTGTTGCAGGAATGGGATGATTCCCAGTGGCTGCAAAACTTTCGCATGCATAAGACCATTTTCCTGGAATTCTGTGAGTTGCTTTCCCCTGCCCTGAAGTGCAGGGATACCAAGATGAGAGCTGCCCTGACTGTTGAGAAGTGAGTGGCGATAGGCCTGTGGAAGCTTGCAACGCCTGACTGCTACCGGTCAGTCGGGAATCAATTTGGAGTGGGCAAATCTACTGTGGGGACTGCTGTGATTCAAGTAGCCAATGCAATCACTAACGTTCTGCTATCAAGAGTAGTGACTCTGAGAAATGTGCCGGTCATAGTGGATGGCTTTGCTGCAATGGGATTCCCTGACGGTGGTGGGGCAATAGACGGAACACATATCCCTATCTTGGCCTTGGACCACCTTGCCAACCAGTACGTGAACTGCAAGGGGTACTTCTCAATGGTGCTGCAAGCACTGGTGGATCACAAGGGACATTTCACCGACATCAACATGGGATGGCCGGGAAAGGTGCATGACGCTCGCATCTTTAGGAATTCTGTGCCCTTTGAGCAGCTGCAAGAAGGGATTTACTTCCCAGACCAGAAAATTACTGTTGGGGATATTGAAATGCCAATAGTTATCCTTGGAGACCCAGCCTACTCCTTGCTCCCATGGCTCATGAAGCCATACACAGGCAGCCTGGACAGTAGTAAGGAGCAGTTCAACTATAGGTTGAGCAAGTGCAGAATGGTGGTAGAATGGGCCTTTGGACGTTTAAAAGCTCGCTGGTGCTGTTTGCTGTCTAGGTTAGACCTCAGCGCAACCAATATTCCCATTGTTATTACTGCTTGCTGTGTGCTCCATAATATCTGTGAGAGTAAGGGGAAGACGTTTATGGCGGGGTGGGAGGTTGAGGCAAATTGCCTGGCTGCCAGTTTTGAACAGCCAGACACCAGGGCGATTAGAAGAGCACAGGTAGGCATGCTGAGCATCAGAGAGGCTTTGAAAACCAGTTTCATGACTGGCCAGGCTATGGTGTGACAGTTGTGTGTGTTTCTCCTTGATGCAAACCCGCCCCCTTTGTTGATTTTGATTCCCTGTAAGCCAACCACCCTTCCCTCTTCGATCACAGCTGGCAAAGGAAATAAAGTCACTATTGTTTTGAAACCATGCATTCTTTCTTTATTAATTAAAAAAAAAAAAGGGGGGGAGATAACTGATAAGGTAGCCCACGTGGGGTAGCGTGGGATAGGGGAGGAGGGAAGGACAAGGATTCACCGCTTGCCTGCTGCACATTCTCCTCCTCCTCTTCCTCATCCACAAAATCCTCCTCCATGTTGCGTGAGACTCCCCCCTTGCAGATGTCCACGGACAGTGGTGGGGTAGTGGTAGGGTCCCCCCCTAGAATGCCATGCAGCTGGTCATAGAAGTGGCATGTATGGGGCTCTGACCCGGAGTGACGGTTTGCCTCCTTTATCTTTTGGTAGGCTTCCTTGAGCTCCTTAACTTTCACACGGCACTGCTGTGTGTCCCTGTTGTAGCCTCTGTCCATCATGCCCTGTGCGATTTTGGCATATATATTAGCATTTCTTCTTTTTGATCGGAGTTCTGCCTGCACAGATTCTTCTCCCCGTACAGCAATCAGATCCAGTGTCTCCTGTTCGCTCCATGCTGGAGCTCGTTTATGATTCTGGGGGGACTGCATGGTCACCTGTGCTGCTGAGCTCGCCACGCTGACCAAACAGGAAATGAAATTCAAAAGTTCCCAGGGCTTTTCCTGTGTACCTGGCTAGTGCATCGGAGTTGAAAGTGCTGTCCAGAGCAGTCACATTGGAGCACTCTGGGATAGCTCCCGGAGGTTAATAACGTCGATTTGTGTCCGCACTACCCCAAATTTGACCCAGCAAGGTCGATTTTAGCGTTGCTCCTCTCGCTGGGGAGGAGTACAGAAGTCGATTTTAAGAGCCCTTTAGGTCGACGGAACGGGGTTGCTTGTGTAGACGCATTCATTATAAAATCGACCTAACACGGCTAAATTCGACCTAACCCTGTAGTGTAGACCAGGGCTAAGAGAGGAAAGAAGGGGAATCTAGTCAGATATGGGTTCATAACTCAATGTGAAAACTAGAATTTAGTACACTTGATTCTCATGCAATGTCTGAGGAAAATAAAATCATTGGACATTTCAGTATCTTGCTCTGGATTTTTAAGGTCTGACACAGGCTAGGTTTTCCTCTTCATCTCAGTCCATTGTGGTGCAATAAGTTGAATGAGCATTTGTTTTAATCTTGAGAGAAAAGTCTTCAGTCCTAGTTGATGGGAAAGCTGTATTTTCCATATTCAAGAACTAACAGGAGACATTATATTCTATATAAGAATTTCCCTTCCTTCTCTCTTCTCCTCTGTCCTTCCCTACCCCTCCCTTCTCTGTGGGAGGTTTTCCTGAGAAGTATTAAACACAGAAAAAACCCCATTTTGCATTATGATAAATATGTCACTTCTTGCATTTGAATCCAGTCCAGTGATCTCTGCTTACAGATGTTCCTGCAAGTTGCTCAGGCAGTTTGACTGGGAGCTTTAGCAGATATGGGGATTGCCAAGAGTTTGTGCTTAATTGTTAAATGGAACAGAGACAAACTACTTATGATTTTGAGGCTAAAACTTCTTATTTTATCTTGCTAGCTGAGCTAGTTGTATCATATGTATCTCAAGTTCACTTTCAGTTGGATACTGTACATTTACCGATTAACCCATGTGCATTTAGCCCAGCATTCAGAGGGGTGCACAGTTTATTACACAGAATATAATTAGCACGAGTGTCTTCAATTTTAAATGCTAATATGCAGCATCTCCTTTTGGAGGCAAGAGCTACTCTTGAAGGCCACTGAAACAGAACACATTATTGCATGGTTTTAAAAGGTTTTTTCAGGCTAGTGATCAGTCTTAGGCGTGGCATTATGTCAGAATGCTGACAGATTATCTTTATTAACTGTGTATTGTACCAGGACAGAGGCAGTATCCCTGTGATGCCTGAGATAATAGTTGTTCCAATGGAAGCCCTGAAGTGTGCAGGTTCTCTGTGAAATGGCTGCAGCTTGGAGTGAGCAGTGAAATGGTCTCCACTGGGCATGCTCACTCTGTAGAGGGAGCTTTTATCACATGAGCAGAAACTGAATCACTGTTCATGAGGATCTGGAATATGCAACTCTTTGAGTCTTCATCAAAAGAAGCCAACAGATGTCTGCAGGTACAGTAACTTCTAGTGTCCATGTGTCATAAATAGCAGATTCCCTCAGGTTGTGTCCGCAGACAGACTGTTGTCAGGTAGTAAAGGAGAAACCTTTGAGAGGAGGAAGACAGTTAAGATAATCATGGCTGGATTTTTTTATTTATTTTTTGCCCTACGCAAGGAAGAACAGCACAGCAGAAATATATTACATATTGATGCAGCATGCAGGGCGGTGTGTAGGGGGCTTCATTCAAAGGAGGAGATTTAGAGTAACCTGCTCAGGAGCTTGCTTTGCATACTTTCTGACTTTTTTCTGATGAATGTTTTGTTCAATAGACTGTTGTACACAATTCTGGGTCTTAAGATATGTGTGGTGAAGGACGCTTGCGCCCTCAGATTCTACAAATTCAGTGAGTCTTTCACTTATCTAATTTGTTGGGGAGTTCTTTGGGTTTTGTTTTGTTTTTAGCATGGAGTCTCTCTTTCGAATGTGTGAACTCTCCCCCCCATTTCATAGAAGTGAGAGGAAAAAACTCTGGAGTCTTTAAACCGTTCGAAGGCTGATCTTTCAAAGACAAAGGAGAGGGCCTGCAGCCACATTTCACCTGCTTGCTGGAAACATTTTGACAGTCTTGGCTTATGTCAAGGAAGCCTACAGTTTTGCTTTTGGGGCGGTAGGAGGATGAAGATCGTATTTTATTGTGGGGAAAGAATCCTTTTTCAATAACCTGCAGTCCAGATCAGGGAATGATTGAACCATTGATATTTCATTTTATTGTATGGCAAAAGGCTCATGCTGGCAGATGATTGAAAACGTTGACTAAAATCCGCACACCTAGTTCTGCCATGTACCTTTTTTGTTTACATTGTGTATAAAGAGCCTTGTGGTCTAGTTTACCATGGGCAAAAAGGAGGACATTCAGTGTACGGGGATATACTCCATCCTTGACCTTCAGTGTTGTCCCTTGATTGTTGCAGAGCTTCCAGAATTGATGATATTACCAACCCCTGCTGGTATGTATAATCTAGGCCTGTAAAATCTGCTTAATGTTACTTCCCACACACACACACACGTGCGTGTGTACATGCACACACATTCCAACTAAGAAGAAAAGGCGAAAATACCATCCTAAAGAAATCTGTCCTACAAATGTAGGGGAAATGACAGACAGTCTGTAACACCCTGCTCCAATTGTCTGTTGTTTATGCGATACTCTGAAAATGTTCCTAAGAATGTCATTTTTCCTCTTTTGACTGCATATTGAGAGCCTGTGTATTAAAGCTGTTGGGGAAGAGACAAGCAAGGTTTCTTTTCCAAAGATAGTACTAAGAAAAGGCAAATTCCTTGCCTGAAAGCGAGTGATCATTTGCAGTCCAGAAAGAATGTGTTTTGGGTTGCAAGTAGGCTTGTGATAGAAATGCTGAGATAACGTTGACTGACTGTGGTGCTAAGAGTGCTCCTATGTTATCATGGCCATGATGATATCGGCATGATGGAATATTCCTAAGCATTTTAGGCAATCTGGAATTGCAGACTGAAACCTTGCAAATGCTTTCAAAAGGTGATGCTGAAATGCCCATCCTGTAACCTTCTGTTCTGTTTTAAAATTCTGGGTCAGTTTTCAGCAGTGTTAGGGTTAATAGCCATACACCTGTTTGTTTTTAGGTCTTTGTTTTTCCCTGTCATATGAAACTGAGCATTATGGTAGTTTATGTAGTTACAGTACATGTGGCCTAAACCAGCCTTCCAGAAACTTCATGAAAACTTACTAGCCCAGGCCCACTGTGTATTTGCCTCTCCTTGCCATAGTTATTTTGGAGAGAAAAATGATATTGAACTTGCCCTCAAAATTATTTTTCACTCTTCCCAAGCAAATGGGTGAGTCGAATTTTTTGCTAGTCTAATCTATATAAATCTATGGAGCTTCCTCTGGATGAGTCAGAAATGTAGCTGATGTTTAGTTACGTGAGGAAAGTCAGGACTTGCTGTAGGATTCAGCTGATTTTATATATAAAACAGTCACATGCCAATTTTCAGAGGTGATCTGCCGACAGGTGCTCTGACTCACTTCCACTGGAGTTTGGGAATGCTCAGCACCTCTGCAGATCAGGCCCTTGGTGATCAAAATAAGACTTGCAGCTTACCTTGGGCCTGATACCTGAGGGTGCTCAGTATCTTGAAGGATTGGGCTTGGGGTGCGGAGGTGCTGTTTGTATCTGGGTATCGCATGGAACCTGAACATCCGGGCTGGTTGTATGGCAACTGGTATGCTGCAAGAGTCCCAATGCCAGTGTGACCTCTCTTGTACGGTACCATCTCCTAATGAAAAAGGATTGCATGCGTCGTTGTACCGTGGAAGGGAAATATTTCATTCAAATAAAAAAGGTATTTAAGACCCTCTGCCATGGTGACTAGCAGGTTTGTAAGGGGGAGGAGGGAGATATGGTTTGACATCAGGTGCCTTTTATTGTGTTTTTTTTTTTTTCTTAAACAATTCTTCCCTTCCCTCTCTTCTCCTGATCCTTGCAAGGGTCAAGGAACTAGTGTGGAGACTTCTATTCAACCAGGAATCAGAGAATAACCTTGCCTTCCATTAAAGACTAAAGACGTGAAGCACTTAAAAATACATGCTAACTGCTGTAGGGCCTTGAAGGAGCTTGTGTTCTTCCTATGCAATCTACTGTCAATACCCTTAGAGGCAAATCTCGAACTTACGGCTCTTAATATAATTTTCAGAAGTCCTTTCTATTACTGTACATTTTAAAGAGGCTTGAAATCCACTCCTCTTCGCAAAGGAGAACCTGGAAGTTGTAATGTGATCTTCCCTAAGACCCATTTCCCTCTTCCCTCTGTTATGAACATCCCCCCCCCCCCCCACACTTTTTACTTCACTTCTTGTTCTAGCACTTTGGATCTTCTTGTGGTGTGCTAGACAGCCTGATTTGTCTCTGGCTATGCTGAGGTGGTGTTGGGGTGGGGGCAGAGGGGGTAAGGAGGATCCTATGGGAAGGTACACTCCCTATGTAATAATGCATGCCAAAACATACAGTAGTCAGTAAAGCAGCAGGAGTGAGACACACACACACACAGTATAAGCTAACAGGAATGTGTAAAAAACCCACGTTGATAGCAGGATAGCTTTTGAATGCTCTAGGAGCCGAATAAGAGCTGTTTAGGCAGTTCCTTCCCCCTCCTCTCATCCAAGGCAATTCATTTTCCCTTCAAATTCCATCAGAGAGGTGGAAGATGGTGGGGGGGAAGGTGTAAGAGAAGTCTCACATGCAAACGTTCCCTGACTGCCATACTGTGTGTCTGAGCAGTAGAATGCCTCATGCAAAGGAAGCATTTAACAAATTGTCCTTGTTCCAAGGATGAGGAAACTTAGGGCTCTTCTGGCATTTGCTCTTCTTCACAACTCGAAGCTGCTTTCACTTGTAAAGTATGAGGTTAGGCATAAAAGGAGAGAGAGAGAGAACTGGAACACAGAGTAGCTTTAATAGCCTTGCAAAGCTGTTCATGGAGCTCTTGGTGTTAAATGAGGAACTTTTCCCCCTCCTCCTTCGTTTTCCTGTGTGCCTGTGAAAATATTCTGCTTTGCATTTAAAGGGAAAAACTGTATTTGCTGGGATGAAGCCAACTTATTTATTCAAGGGAAATACCATCTTCCCAACCCTTTCTTTTTCAGGGGAAGGTTTGTCAGAGGATGGCACAGTGGGTTGAATATTAGATTTCTAGGTGACATGGAGGTATGGTTGTGATTTGAAGAAGCTAAAATCATGGCTGGCATTTTCCCTTGAAGCCCTAGATGTCTATCTCCCGACCCCTCACCCCCCAAAAAAGGGTTAACTCTTTCCTGCTAGATTGAATTCTTACAGCAGGTGGATTTTGACCTACCACAAAAAAACAACAACCCCACAGCGTTAGAATTTGCAGTTTCCAGTGTTTATAATTCTCCTCCCCAGATTGGATTTTTATTGCATGACATGAACTTCACTGCATCCTGGTTGTAACGAGAGACTTGGTCTGAACAGGGCTGTGAATTAGCTGTTGCTAGTAGAAGCAAATAGTAGCTTCTATTTTACTGTCAAAAAAATGGCAGGTCACTGTGTGTCTGTAAACAATGCAGTTATGAAATGGCAGTGCAAGGCCGAGCTGAGCATGCTCAGGGAACAGCCTGTAGGGGGAGGTGATCAGAGAAAGATGATCTAATTCAGTGCAATTCTGGGGATTGAAGGAAAAGACCAGGCTTCCATCCTAATGACAGAGCAGAAAAAATACTTCTGGGACTAAGCCTGTAGGCCATAGCTGATAGATTCTGAGGATCTCCTACCTTTAGGACTTCGAGTACTGACCCGTGCTGTTTCGCTTTGTCATTTTCAAGAAGAGTAAAGTCTTGGTGAGGTTTTTCTGTAGTTATTAGAAGAACTGGCCCTAGATTGCTCTCTTTTTTTTGTTTCTCTCTCCCTCCCCCTCTCTCCTTGTCTGTTTCTCAGCTTGCAGGAGTCAATGTAGTGCTACCTGGTCAAGACAACTAACAGATGACACAAAGTGTTGTTTGAAGAGGCTGTGATCCTGAGCGAGGGCCTCTCCGCTCCAAGAAATCACGCTCATTTGGGCTGGGGGAGAGAACTTTATTTTGTGTGTGTCTTTTTCTCGCCTGCCACCCCAACGTGGCTTCTGAAGTTGGAAATGCGAAGTGAACCCTTTCTGCAACTTCCTCCTGGAGGGGAAGGGAGAGCGAACTGATCTGCTGGATATGACAGTTTGGTAGGGGGTGGGCCTTATGGCTCCAAGAGGTGGTTGAGTAATTTCAATGAGAGAAGCATGCCAGTCTTCGTGTTCTAAAAGATCTGTGTTTGCACCCATTGGGCTTTGCTTCGGATACCCATTCATATTACATTTTATTCTTGTTAGTCTTCTGGGGGCCTGAAGTTTCTAAAATGGATGTTTGTAGCCAGTGGGAGAGTTTAGCTTTTGCTACAGATAACGATGGGTTGCCAGGCAGGATCTGGCTCTCCATTTTTAGGATTTTTTTCCAGCGGTAGGGCAAAGAAAACAGCAGCTGTGAATAATGCTCCGGCACTTCTGTCAACCTCAGCCTGTGGAAGGAGGAGATGCCTTTGTCTGCACTGATTTTTAGGGCTTGTCTATACGCATATATTGTACTGGCATAACTATCCTGGTATATAGTCAAAGAGATGCTGCTATAATGGTACTTATAGCAGCTTATTCCTGTACAGGAAGGGAAGTAAGTTGTACCAGTATAAGGTACCTTTTGCACTGGTGTAACTGCAGCCACACTAGGGATTTTACTGAGATCACTATTCTGGTTAAAAAAAAAATGCCTCCGCCCCCCAACTACCATAGTTATATCAGTACAAAAACTGCACGTTGAGCAGGCCTGAGTGGGAGGCCCTGCAAAAACCTGTTTGCACAAAAGCCCAAAGACCATTGTGAAGTTTTTGTGTTGTAAAAAGTCCCTTTGACATAAATACTGTTACTTTCATGCATGTGTTTGGCTGTTTCTGGCTTTTGCAGGCAGAGACTTTTACCTTGTTCCAACCCCTCCTCTCCCACCCCTGCTGCTTTGGAAGATGGTTTTTTTTTTTTTTTTTTTTTATAGTGAGAATAAGAGAATCTCATTGATAGAAGAAAATATTCATCTTTAGGGAGGGAAGGGAAAGTCTGTGTGATGAGTCTGTCCTCTGAATTGCTTGATAAAACAAAAGAATCATAAGACTAATGTGACTTGAAGGCCAACTTCAGAAGGAGAGCAGTGCTTGTTTTGAATACGGTTTATTTAGATGCAGTTCACATGATTGTTAGCAGCTTGTAAGGAAGTGGCCTCAACCTTAAAAGGGGCCTTGAGAATGGTGACTGCTCTGTAGGCCAGGTACATTATTGGCTGGTTTTCTTCTCCTCACTGAATGAAGTTATTCTGCTTGTTCTTTTAAGAAATGATCAGTGTGTCACCAGCAAGCCTTATCCTAATCTTAGCAACTGGACAGCAGGACATGATCAGTACAGACTCCTGAAATTAACACTCTTCACATGCCAACCAAGAACCTCCCCCCCCTTTTTTTTGTCTGTAGTTGTTTTCTTAATAATTATTTCCTAAATAATTAGCTGCTAAATGTTTATCTTCTCAAGCCAAAGGATATTATTAGACAGTTGATTTTAGGAAGAAAATGGGGGGAGGAGGTGAAAAAGAACGGTGAATGTGAATCTACTGCCGCTGGAGTTGCATCATTTATTAAAGGCTTTGCCTCTCTTTCTTGCTACAGTACATATTGCATACCTCGCTGCCGCCTTGCACAGTAGGTGAAATTCTGCTTTGTTGAAGTGCTTGCTGGAGGTTTGCCTAGGAGTAGAATTTGATCTGTTGGGAGACCGGGTGTTGTAACGGGGGGGGGGGGGGTGGACTGTGGGGAGTGGAATGGCAGCAGTGTCATGGAAAGATGGGCTACATATCCATTGAGGCTTTGAAACTTCTGGTTATAGGCTTTATAGGCCATTCAAGATCACTCCTATGTCATTCTTTCCTTGTCTGCAAACAGATGTGTTGATGCAGATAGTGCCCTGAATGTTAAAGAACATAATTTTCCGTGTGCTCTGCCTAGTTTGAGACGGGAAGGGTTAGTCTTCCTTGAATTATTTCCCTCCCAGCTCTTCTTCGCATTGACCTGTTCTAGCTGAGTATCTAAATGCGGATAATGTTTCTTCTAAGTCTCAGTTTACTGGACAGTTAATTTTAAGACAAAAAGAGAAACCTACTGAAAGTTTACACCTTAGCATATCAAACTCTGATCCCTTTTCTTATCCGCCTTTAGAGAACTCTGGTTCATGATGTAACTCGCTGCTCTCTTGGGGGCTGGTGGAGGGAGGAAAGCTACAAGTTTTGATATGCTGGTGTTGTCTTTTTTATGTAAACCTTATTGGAACCAGCTTGCTATGGAGTGAACCTGGATGGCTAATGACATTTCCAAAGAGAAGGCTGAGAAGGTTTCTTTCTGTTTTTGAGCCTTTTTTTTTTTTTTTTAAAGGCACCAGTTTAGTTTCTAGCTCTGTGTTTGGAAATGCTGTAAAGCCGTTACTTGGATTCTCTAAACCGTCTTCCATTGCCTACTTAGTTTTAAAGCAACAAAGAGAGCCTGATTTCTTCTACCCAGAAGTGGAAGGGGAAAAAAATAATCAACCCTATTACAACTCCTTGGATTCTCATGGCTTTTAAAGACCTAATCAGTCTGTCTTTTAAGAGGCAATAATTTTTATTTCCCTTGAAAGCAAAAAAAAATGCTTCATGGGTTGTGGTGCATAGTCTTTGTGGAGGCTCTCCAGTGATTGAAGATTAATAATCACTCTGTTGTAGGCAGTGGAATGGAGACAGACGGCTGCAGGAAAGGAGGGGTGGGGAAAAGAGAGTGAGACTTTTATTCTGAAGCAGACTGTGCTTGGCAGTTGGCTTTTGTTGGGACTGCTGTTAAAGCAGACATTTCTCTGCTAGGAGGGTGGGTATAAGATTTCTCTGCCAATCAGGAGCCGACAGATTGGGGCATGGTGGAGTGTGAGCAAAAAGGGAAGTTTGCTTTGAATTTAAGGGGAAAAAAATGGAGGTATTGACACTTACAACAAAGTTGCTGCTAACAAGTTTGGATGAAATTGTGTGCTGGATGGAAATGGATGGGAAGCTAGAATCCTGCTGATTTTGGAGGAGTGTGTGTTTGTGTGTGTATGTGTGTGTGTGTGGTGTTGGTTGTGTGGATTCTGCAGGGCTCTGTTTGTGTAAATACTGTCTTCAGGCTGAAAATGTTTGCCATAAAGTTGATACAACTGACTTTTGATAGACCAAGAAGGGGGAAAGCTTTATGGGAGGCAGGCTTCGAATGCTTTGCAGCAATTGTCTACTGTAGCCTCCTTTTGATAAGCTTGCTTCACATCTTCCCATGGTCTTTCCCTCCCACAGGGCAAAGATGCATTGTGCTGCTTTAGACGTTGGGGTTTTGCTTTGGTTTTTATTGAAAAATGAAAGTGGTGGAACTGACGTGGTTAATGAGGACTATTTGGATGTGGTTCTGGAATATGGACCATGCGAGCCTGTCAAAAGCAACCTAGAGTAACTCTGTCTGGCGGGGCACAGGTGTATTGACTGTGAGCTGGGAAAGTGATGTGCTGCTAAGTCTCTTTTATGGTGATGGGAATTCTCTTAGAAAGCTGGTTTTGTTTGCAAGAATTCTGGGCAGCAGGGCACTCTTGTTAATTACAGTAGCTGAGACATGTTGCTATGGTCAGTTCTTTCTTCAGAGTTCCAGCAGTGGCTTTCCTTTAGGCCTCTTCTCTTGCGTGGCAATAACATATCCCTTGGAAGGGATGAAAGGGGGAGTATGTGTGATTTTTGGGGGGCTGGGGTGGGTAAAGGTGTCAAACTTTGAAGGAAAGAGATTGTAAATCAGTAGAGCAAAAATGGCTTTTCTGAAATCCTGAGGCTTTTAGTTGGAATCATTTTAAAGGTGGGAACATAAAAGGGCTTTATTTGTATAACATAAACCTCTGAAAACAAATTGGTCCCTGTTAGAGATACTGAGACTCTTTATTTGCTATAGCAAGGGCAAGTATTCATTCTTCATGAGCAAAAACCCCAGGGTCTGTGTCGTTGTGTAGATACCATGGGACCGATTCTGCTCATGCTTGCGCTAGTCTTATACCTGTATAATACCATTGGCTTGTTCCTGATTTACACCAGAGCAAGGGAGATGAGAATTGGGACCTAAGTATACATGTGTGCATCAAGAATAAGGTTTTAACTCTTGGCTTAACAAAAATGAAGTTGGCCTCCATTCAAACTTCAGGCTGCATTGATGTTCGTTTCACTGTGGAAAATGCATGTGTCCCTATGGCCAAAACTTGGCTTGTTCAGGCAGGTTGATCATATGGCTAAACTAGAGTTTACATCACTCTTTTAAAAAACAACAACAAACAAACAAACAAAACCCATCTTTATCTTTTTTTTTTAATCTGAAAATAGTGTGTCCAATATCTGTGTTTCCTCTCAAATGGGATCTCCTGGATATGCACCTGTGTGGAGTTTGTGTATGCATGGGGAGATGGATTACTCATTTGGGGAACGATTCTGCAAGATGCAGAGTGCCCTCAACTCCCCAGGCAGGACTTGAAGTGTAGTTGCTACATTTTTCTAGATAAAAAGGGAGCTTTTCCTGGAAACGTTAACAAGTGGCCATTTCCTTGACATTAAAGACTTTCTCCTCTGATTAGCTTAGTTATCCATTGGTTTTCAGATGACGCCAGCATTTTGTTTAACCCTCTATGCTGTGGCCTTAGTGTCCTTCCCCACTCTTTCCTGAACAGCCTGTAGCCAGTGACATTAGCATGGGCCCTACAGGATGGTTACTAAAGGGGCCAGGTGGGCTTTTGCAATACATAATGGGAGAGCATCTCTGCTGTAACACCTAGAGGAACTTGGCAGTGCCGCTGAGCTCAGATGGAAACAAAAAATGCATGGTGGCTGATTATAGTAACCCCAAGATCAGCTGTGTTGCTAGCCTGGGAAGGGTTCAGACTTAAATGACAATGAAAAGGGCAATACAGTGTATGTGTTCATATCTTATCTCCTTTATTTGCTTTATGGGAGATGGGCAGGGGTTTTTCCTTATCGCCCAATGTGCTTTAAACCTTTCGATTTGCATGGCTGCAGGCACCATCTGCGCTCCGTGGAGGCCTACAACAGTTGGCTTGACCTAGGCTTAGTCTTCTTCTGTGATGCACACAGCATGAAATGAACCCTTCACCCTTGCCCTTCCCCAACCTTTAAGACAGACAGTTCTGTTTGCGTTAACCAGATGCAGCTTTGCCAGGCAGTTGCCGTGTTTACTCTTTAAACTAGCTTGTCACTTTAGCCAGAGAATTGTGCCCCTCCCTCCTATGTTTTTTTTTAAAAATACCCTTTTCCTTTCTGTTGTGCTGCGCTTTTCTTTATGGCCAGGCATTTATAAGATAAGCAGCGTAGCTACCAAGCCCATATAGCAGCGGGATGCCGAGTGCCTCAGTGGCTGAATAATATAGCAGGTGTTCATTAAAAAAAGCAAAAACTGTAGAAGTTAGATGAGGGCGAGAAATGGATACCATTAAACTCAATAAACTTAAATTATGTATTAACTGTTGCTTTCCTAGATGGAAGATTTAACTCTTGCAAATTGTGTCTGTTCAACCTGGGAAAAACACCTATGTTTATCATCTGTGCTTGGCTAAGTTCTTGGCACTGTGGCCTATATTTTCAAAAGTGACAAGTGAGTCTGATTGTCTCTTTGTGAGATACCCATCTTGACACCTTCAATCAGGTTCCTTTAGGGGGTGTCAAGGTGGGCACCCAAAATCACTAGTGAAAAATCTTGCTCCACATCTTTTCCCCATGTGATCTTAGATCTCAACTGTACAAGAAAATCCACGCTCACATCCTTCTGGAATGAGATGCACTGCCAGCTCTGGCAAGCCTTTGAATTTTTGATCTTTGACCTGAACCTTGCAGGCAGTTTCCTGGAGTTGTTAGTTTTCACGCTGCAGTTTGCCCATGACTTTTCTGCCCTGGCATGGGAATGTAAACAGGATATTTTCACCATTATGTCTTGTTAAAATGTATAGTGAATGGATGTTGGGCTAAACAGTAATTGTTTCTGTCCTTCCTCCCGCACCCCAGAGAGCAGTGCAGAGTAAGGCCGAGACTAGGAAAGACGTCTGCATGAAGACTGAGCTGCTGAAAGATATTACCAACAGTAAAGAGGAAGGTAAGTGCATGCTTTGATCTGGGACCAAATCTCATCAGTGGGAATACTGCGTATGGCATGGTTAAAAATGAACCAATAGATTAGTAACAGTTGAGCTGTGTGTATTAATGACCCTTGTCCTGCTCCCATTAAAGGTAATGGCAGAACTCTTCATGGGCTTCTTCAGCAGCAGGATCACCCCCCAAAGGATGCAGATGTGGGTCTCAGTTTCTTTGTTCCCACCTATCACGAGAATTACGCTTCTCACTTCTGCTTCTGATGTGCCTCTGAAACTGAAAGGAGACTAGGTTACTTTGATCTCCTGATCCATAACTAGTTTGAACTGAAGTCTGCCTTTTATTTCTCTAATGTTACTATTAGTAACGACTAGTTCCTTAGATACTAGAGAATCCAGCAAGTGCTTTAAGGAACTATTTTCACTCAGGGGACAATGAGTGGCTCTTGCCCTATGGAGTTGGTTGCTAATTGCTTCATGATCAGTTTTGATTTTTTTTTTTTTTCCTGTGAGCTTGCTGTTTGCTTCAGGAAGAAATGGTAGCAATGGGGAATGACTGGGACATGGCCTGTCATTATGGGGCATCTCCTTACTTGTGTATTGTTGCCCTTTTGCTTTTACCTTGAACGATGCTGTGCACATCCTGCTTTTCATCACATAAGGTATTTCCAACCAGAGTCTGTGTGTGTTGCACACATTCACACGCAATCTGAGGATTTAATATTGATCTCCATATTTAAACCTGTATCTCTCTGTTTGTTTGTTTTTTGTTTTTTGTCTTCATGGGTTCATTACTGAAGTCATTGCTTCTGCCTGGATGGGCGTACTTTTGTTCTAATCCCTAGTCCAGGACTGGGGTTTAGAAAAGAACTGAACTGGCCCCTCCAAAATATTTCTAGTTCTTGCTGGACATGAGATATCAGACCTTAAAATTCATACCAATCTGAGCACCATCTCACTTTCCCTTTCTCTTCAATCCAGCGTAGAATTGCAGAATCATAAAAATGTAGGAGGGACCTCAAGAGGTCATCAAATCCAGCCTCTGGCACTGAGGCAGAATCAAGTAAACCTAGACCAGCCCTGACAGGTGTTTGTCCAACCTCTTCTTAAAAACCTCCAGTGATGGAGATTCCACAATCTCCCTTAAAAGTCTATTACAGAATTTTAACTAGTCATATCGTCAGGAAGTTTTACCTAATATCTAACCTAAATTTCTCCTGCTGCAATAAACCCATTGCTACTTGTCCTACCTTCAGTGGACATGGAGAACAATTGATCACCATCCTCATTATAACAGCCTTTAACATATTGGAAGCCTTATCTGGTCTCCCCTCAGTTTTCTCTTTTCTGAAGACTGAACATGCCCAATGTCTTTAACAATTACCTCCCATCTCTTACATATGACACCCCTGTTAATACACCCCAGAATGACATTAGCCTTTTTTTCTTTGCAACTGCATCACATTGTTGACTCGTATTCAATTTGTGATCCACTATAACCCCCAGATTCTTTTCAACAGTATGACCACTTTGCCAGTTATTTCTCATTTAGTAATTGTGCATTTGATTTTTCCTTCCTAAATGTACGTGTCTCTATTGAATTTCATCTTGTTGATTTCAGATCCATTTTCTAATTTGTCAAGATCCTCTTGAATTCTAATCCTGTCCTCCACCGTGTTTGCAGCCCACCCAATTTGGTGTTATCCACAAATTTTAGAGGCATGCTTTTCAAAAATGACTTGAATAATGTAGTGAAAATATTATATAGTACTGGACCCAGGACTGACCCCTGTGAGTCCCCACTAGATACACCCTCCCAATTTGACAGTGAACCATTGAGAACTACTCTTTGAGTCCTGTCTTTCAGCCAGTTGTATATCCACAGTATAGTAATTTCATCTAGACCACATTTCCCTAGTTTGCTTATGAGCATGTCATGTGGGACTGCATCAGAAAGCTTACTTAAATCAAGATATATCACACCTGCTGTTTCCCCCCTTATCCACTAGGCCAGTTACCCTGTTAAAGGAAATTAGGTTGGTTTGGCATGATTTGTTCTTGACAAATCCATGCTGACTATTCCTTAAAACCCTCTTATCCTCTCTAGGTGCTTACAAATTGATTGTTTAAATATTTGTTCCAGTATCTCTCCGGGTATCAACGTTAGGGTGACTGTCTATAATTCCTTGGATCTTCTTAGTACCGATCTTTAAAAAGGGGAACGATGTTTGCCTGACACCACCACTCTAAGACTTCACCCATCCTCCATGAGTTCTTGAAGATAATTGCCAACAGTTCTGAGATTGCTTCAGTTAGTTCCTAAGTCCCCTGGGCCTAGGATGACTTTTGTTAGGCCCTGTTGACTTGAATGTATCTAACTTACCTAAATATTCTTTAACCCGTTCTTTCCCTATTTTCGCTTGCATTCCTTCCCCCTTGTTAATATTAATTGTGTTGAATATCTGATCACTGTTAACCTTTTTAGTGAAGATTGAAGCAAAATAGCCATTAGACACCTTAGTCTTCCTGATATCATCAGTTATTAGCTCTCCTTCTCCACTAAGTAGAGGACCTACACTTCTTCTGCATCATTTTCTTGCTCGTAATGTATTTAAAGAACCTCTTTTTACTGCGTTTTATGGCCTATGCTTGGTGTAACTCATTTTGTGCCTTAGTCTTTCTGATTTTGTCCCTGCATGCTTGTACTATTCTTTTGAACGCCTCCTTAGCACTTTGTCCAGGTTTCCACTTTTTGTAGGATTCCTTGTTGATTTTCAGGCCATTCAAGAGTTCCTGATGCAGCCATATTGGCCTCTTACTATTCTTCCTAAATTTTCTTCACGTCTGGATAGTTGGCACTTGTACCTTTAATCTTGTCTCCTTCCGGAGAGCTGGCAGTTCCTGAACTCCTTTACCTCATAGATTTTCTTCCCCTGGGACCTTACCTACCAGTTCTCTGATTATGTTAAAAGTCTACTTTTTTGAAGTTCATTGTCCTTATTCTGCTGCACGTTTTCCTTTAGAATCCTAAAATCTATCACTTCATGATCACTGTCACCCAAATTGCCTTCCACCTTCTGATTCGCTACCAATTCCTCCCTGTTGGTCAGAATCAAGTCTAAAATAGCTGCCCCCTTAGATACTCCTTCCACCTTCTAAAACACAGTTGTCCCCAACACATTCCAAGAACGTATTGGTGTTCTATTGACGGATTTGATGTTTGACGTATTGCTTTTCCTACAGATGTAGGAATAGTACAAGTCCCCCTTTATTACCAGGCCTTGTCTTTTGGATATTTCTGTTCCAGAAATGCCTCATCCACCTCCTTTTCCTGATTTGGTGGTCTAATATCACCCCCTTTTTTCCCCTTTTATCTTTATCCTGAGACTTTCAACTGGTCTGCCTCCCAACTCCTTCTGGCCTTTGACATAAGTATATATATTCTGGATGCATAATGCAATGCCGCCTCTCTCTTTTCCCTGTCTGTCCTTCCTACAAAAGCTGTACCCCTCTATACCAGTATTTCAGTCATGAGATTTATCCCACCAATTCTCAATGAGGCCAATTTAGTCATAGTTTAGCTTAGGTACTAATACTTCCAGGTCTTCCTGTGTTTTCTTGCATTTGTCTATAGACATCTAAGATTTTGAGCAGATTGCCCCACTGATTGCCTTCTTGTTGTTCCCGTGTAGAGTCCTGTGACCCTAGTGTACATTTCCATGTCACCTTTTTATGCTTACCTGTGGGCTTTTGTCACCTACCCTCTTTGAACCTACTTTAAAGCCTCCCTCACTGGGTTGGTGAGCCAGTGCTTGAAGATGCTCTTCCCCTTCTTGGTCAGGTGGACCCAGCTCTTCCCAGAACAGAGTTCTGCGGTCGATGTTTTTGTGTTTTTAGAAAACACTTTCTTACAAACTGCTCAAGTTAGAGACTGATGATCTAATCCTGAAGCATTTGCACCCATGCTTGTCTTTAAGCATGTGAGTAATCTCATTGAAGTCAAAGTTATGTGTGTGCTTAAGTCTTTGCACCAGTGTAACTGAGAGGAGAAACTGGCTGTGGTGCCTTATATCACTTGGATGTGGGATATGAAACTGCTTTTGCAGGATACAAACCATTGCTTTCTAGCTCTAGCTGTTCTCAACCAGCAATCTCTAGATTCTGATGGGTTAAAAAACCAAGAGGATAATCAGAATGGAGTGATACTTGAAAGTCTTGATACCTCTTGACTGATTTTGGGCTAAAAGGAAATACCGTGTATGATAGGAAAGTGGAGAATCCCATGTGTGCAATGGTATAAAACGTGCATTTCCAGTCTTGGTGCTTCCCGAGGTATTGGACTTTCAAACCATCCTCCCTCCTTCAGTCTACCAGCCTTTTTATGGAGGTATGGGACAGAATATTTTATGTACGGAGGCCCAGACATGTCATTTCCATTCCCTATTGTGTTTTTTGTATTAACCCATTATTTTAACATGCCTGACTATGGCTTGCATGATTATTTGGCTGTGTGGCTTATGTATATATAGTTCTAACCTGACCTTCATAAACCAGCATTGGTGCCACATGAGTTTAATTAGGTAATGTTCCCCGATTCCATTACCAATAATGCATATCATTTATTTAATGATTTACATTTTCAAGTGCTTCCCAAACATTAAATAATTACTACTGCCTGACAATTTGACAGGAATGTTTTCTCTAGAGGTAGCATATGGTGCAGTGATGGATGGGCACCTCCCCAGGTTGGGAGGTTTGTTTTGGTGAAACACCCTGAGGTCTGGATGCTTCTTTGAAATGTCTCTCAACTACCTGAATCTCTTGGATCTGAAAATAGGACCCAACTAGCTCAAGAAGAAGATTCAGTGAGAAGCTTCTGGTTCGCATGATCAGGTCTGAAAGAGCATGAGACTGCTGGTCGTCTCGTGTTGGATGAGAACTGTTGTCTATTAGAATAGGAGCTGATCTGGATTCTGTTCCTGTTGTAAGGACATCCCTGGCTGGGCTGTCTGCAGGGTTTGAACCCAGGAATGTTGGAGCTAAAAGCTGGACCCTTTACTGCTTGAGCTAACGGATGAGAGTATGGATTATACACCTGCACAATTTGGAAATTCTTGTCCTGAGCTTCAGAGGTCCATATCAATTCAGATCCACATAGGGGCAGTTATTTGTAACAAAGCTGCTTTGTGTTATTGTGGATTGTGCCTGCTCTGCCACTGACTCACTGCATGGCCCATGGCAAGTCATACAACTTCTCTGTGTCTCAGTTTTCTCCATCTGTAGGACGGCAAGACAGCTACCTACCTCACACACGTTTTGGGAAGCGTAATGCATGAAGTGCTTTGAGTTCCTGGAAGGAAAGGTACTGCAGAGCTGCGGTGTTGTAGTTCAGTAATTTGGGAGGCTCTTCTGGCTTCAGCCTAGCAGCACAAAAATGAGAAATAAATAAACTTCACACATCTATCAGTGTCCTGGGAGCAAGTCCCAGCCAAAGTAAAACCCAGTATTTGCTGCATGTGTTGACTAAAAGCTCCTTTCTGTCTAAGGCCACGCAATAGAGAGAGAAAAAAGCTACTAGAGAATAGCAAACTGGTGACTAGAACCTTCATTACGTTCTTCTATGGGTAAAAGTTCAGGTCAGCCCTTCGCTTGGGGGAAAAAGGGGTGAATGGGAAAAAAAAGTTGCTCTTGTGTTATATTAAGGTTGAGCGTATCTAGTTTGTCTCAGTGTGTAAAGAACTACTGAATCATCTCTTACATCGGCATGACTTCAGTTCTTCTGCTAATGTTCACAATGCAGAGCAACTGGGTACATCTCGCTTGGTCTTTCAAAGTAGCCTGCACCTGTTTGGCTCAGCCCAGCAGATAGAAAGCTCCCAGTGAGAGACCAGTCGAAGGCTGGGAGCTGTAATGGCTTGCGCTCGCTTGGGATCAGGCCTGATGTTTTCAATTCTGTTTCACCAAGAAGAAAAGAATCCCCCTTGGTGTGAAAACTTTCCTGATTCTGGGTTGAACAAAATGGGTGGAGTTTTCCTCTTAATTCTAATATAAAATCTTGATCCAGAGTTTTATATTAACGAGCGCTCGTTCACTTAGCATCCCCCTTTCAATTTTCTTTTTCTTTCAATTGGGCTTTTCTCTGCTTTACTATTTCCTTTAATTGTTTTATTTTTTCTGAGAAGGAAAGAGTTCTCTTTCTTACCAGCAAAACCGTAAGACCCACAAACCCTTGAACGACCTCTTGTTAAAAGTGAATTCAGCAAGGCAATCTGATCTTGAGGAAATGGCTCTTCTATCTTGATTAACTATACAGGTGCGCTGCAAAGCTTTGGTTATACACACATGGGAGTAGAACTACTGCACCTTGTGGACTGTTTGAGGATGACCTAGTAGTTGGGTGTGCTGACAGGGTGGTTTGCCCCTTTACCCCTGTTCAGTTGTCAGACCCATGATGCCTATAGAGAGCTGCAGTCAGGAGGTTGGTATCTGTGGCTGTCCCTGGAGCAGGTCTGAAAGACGTAGTGGGAGAGAGCTCTGGGCCCCCTAGTCAGTTTAGGTCAGGGAAATAGCTTGGTTTTGGTGTTACTTGGTGTGTGTTTGTCTTCAAATTAATTGTGCTCTGCAGTAAGGGCCTGAAAGAAACCTGGGTGTGGTGTTAGCCCTTCCTGGGCTGGGGAGATGGGCCAGCAGTTTCCGGATGACCTGTCTCCAGTAGAAGTCAATGCCTTATGGTTGAGGGGAATGTACAAAACTCCCATAACGGACAACTGTGCATTCACTTGCAAGAAGAGTTTTCCTCAGCTCAGTCATAGTGGTTGGCTTATGCCCTGAAGCATGACGGTCCATATCCCCTAGCTGTTTTTCCTGGCTAGTGTACTTGAGGGTAGAAGTCTATGGTTTTCAATGAGACCTAAGGGAGTTAGGTGCCCAGCTGAAAGCCACAAACGAACTGAAGAGGAGACGGTCATGTTGACCTAGTCATCCTCAGCTGTGTCTGTAGAGTAAGTCCTGTTCCCCTCAGGCTGTGGTCAGAGCAGCTGGCATGAGCTGTAGCTCCTTTGTCATAGAATCCTAGAAATGTAGAGCTGGAAGAGAGCTCGAGAAGTCGAGTCCAACCCCCTGCACTGTGGCAGGACCAACTAGACCTAGTCCTACACCGTCTGCCTGGGGACAGTTACTGGCAGGCTGGCCAGGAGCACAGACCATTTCTATCGCAGCGCAAGAGCCAAACGTGAATCCATCTGAAAGACAGCTATCCAGTACCATCAAAGCCAACAGAAAGGAACGCACACTATGGCAGGCAGTGCTGGGATATGAGGTGGCATGGCATATTGGCTCCTCTCTCAGGAGTCTCTTGTTCAGAATCTCCGCTTTCATTAAAAAACACCAACCCCTCTCTTGCTGTTCCGCTTGAAAAGAAAACGTCCGACGTGTAGGGTGTAAACAATGAGGAGATGTCTGCAGAGAGGCAGGAGCGAGAGCTGAGAACTGCCCCACTCATCTCAGCGAGGTGTTGAGCCCGAGGCCCAGTGGTGAACATTTAAATGTCAACACAAGCTGTTTCATTCCTTGTGTGTGAAAGGAGTCACAACTGTGCACAGTGAAGGAATGATTGGCAGCATGGGCAAGCATACCAGCGAACTACTAACCTCAAGCCTGCCAGGGACCCTGGGTATGTCCTTTGGTTGCTCGCCTGTGCAGAAGCCTGTGTGCCAAGTCTAGGTGACTGCTGTTACCTGTGATATTTAGATTAAAGCCAGCATCTGTACTCCGAACTGTGCTATCAGTCCTTTCATTGCTTGGCAGTGTGGATGTACCCTTACCGTGACTGACATGTGGTGCCACAAGTGGGTGATGTCTGGGAGAGAGATAATTGAAGTTGGCTAAAACATGGCAAGTCAATAAGAACTTCAGAAGGACCTAGCAAAACTGAAGAGGTTAAATTTTTTGTTGATTATACGTATCCACTCAGACACATTTCTGGTTTCTAAATTAACTGTAACCACTCAGGAAACAGATCTGGTCATCACTGCACACAGTTCAATGACATCCTCTGTTCAGTGTGCAGTGGGGTAAAAAACAAAACCCTCACTCACTCACTCACACTCACTCACACACACACACACACACACACACACACACACACACACACACACAC
>NW_020664589.1:435422-574616 GCF_002925995.2 Terrapene triunguis
CACACACACACACACACACACACACACACACACACACACACACACAACCAACCCCCAAAATTCTCAAATGCATAAAGAAAAGAATAGAAAATAATGCTGAAAATATGACGAGGCCACTGTATAAATTGAGGGTATGCCCTCTCGTGAAATAATGTGCTTTGTTCTGTTTTCCATATTTAAAAAACCACCACACAGCTGCAGCAAAAACAAAAGGGAGTCTGAGATGGGTGAGGAAAATGAGTGGAGGCCTGAAGCAACTTCATATGAGGAAATATTGAAAAGACAGACTTCAGAGAAGAGATGAATAGCATGAGACATGGTAAAAATATACAGATAGATCAGACATTTCCGTTCACCCTCTCTCATAATATGTGAGCGAGGAGATGCTCAATGAAACAGAAAAGCAACACTTTTTAAAAGAAAATACTTTATGCTGTGCTTAAGTGACCTGTGGAACTCATTGCCACAAGATATCAGCAAGACCAGCATCTTAACAGGAGTCTAAAAAGGATGAGACATATTAAATGGCTAGTGAGAACACTCACAGTATTATTAGAGAAGATGAAAAATGTATAAAGACTATAAAGCCTCAGGCTTCAGGGCATAAGCCAGCAGTTCTCAAAATTTGGATTGCATCCCCATTTGGGGCTGTGCCATCAGCGGATGGGGTCACAGGTCCAACGAGCCAGGTTCAGCCCACGAGACAATGCCGTCTGACCCTTAACATGTCCGGACCTGCTCCACACATGCTGTGCCAGGAGGCTGATGTACAAAATGGCAGCCTCCACACAGCGCGCACCACATGTGCGAAGTCACACTGTGCGGAGGCCACTATTTTGTAAAACGGTGGCCTCCTGGCATGGCGTTTGTGAAGCAGGTCTGGACACGTTGGCTGTGTGGCTGCCATTTTTCCACGTGCACCATCCGACTGTGCAAGCATCCAGCTGAGAGACTTGAATGCAGAAGTTCGTTATCTGTGGGCAGCAGCTTTATCAACAGAGCATCTTCTCTGAGCTCTTAGGAGCCTGTGCTAGCCTTTTCTGCAGTGGCTTGTAAGCTCCTTAAGGCAGGGCCCATATCTTCTTTTATGCCGCCCTGAATACCCTGTTGACACTTGATAAAGAATCATTGTAAGTCACTGTCTCTGCTTCCCTAGTATCACCACATGGGGCCTTCCTAAATCCTGCCTCATTTGCCTAGCCGCGAATTCCTCTTTCTGATTTGTGATAAGAGGCACAGTGGAGTCATTTTGATGCAGAATCTCTGCTGCAACCTCCAGCAGTGAGTTTGGTGGTGCGGTTATGAATGAAAAAGGAGAGTGCAAGAAACGTATTCTCAAATATTATGAAGCTTTCTTTGAGTATGGCCTCACCGGGGAGTTTGGGAGAAGGAAGAAAGGCCAAAATGCGGGCTATGTCACATGGTGTTATCTAGCAAAAGCATGAAACCTAACTAACTGAAACACTCAGAAACCCTTCAGAAGGAACACTCAGGCAAACCAAGTCATTTTTCCTGCGCTGGAAAGAAGAACTTTCGCGTCAGCAAGTGCCGTTCAAGAAAGCCATGTCCGTCTGTGACTGCGCTCAAAAGACATCATTTGAGGTGAGTTTTACCACATCACACAGGCCAAAAAGCCTCTCACAACTGGAGAGACTTCGATTTTGCCAGCTGCAGTTGATATGGTGAAGATAATGTGAAGGGAAACTGAGGCAAACAAACTCAAAGCCGTATCACTCTCTAACAACACAGTGAAGCAAAGGCTTGAGGTGTTAGCAGCAGATCATGAAAACACACTGGAGGAGCATCTGAAAAACACAGATGCTTTTGCTCTTCACGTTTATGTGAGCCCTGAAGTTCGTGATGCACATTTATTGACTTTTGTGCAGTACACGTGGCAGGGTGCAATTCTCGCAAACATTCTGTTCTAGCTCCGTCTTCCTGGACACAAGACGGCACAAGGAATGTTCCATGTGCTACATGCAAGACAAAAGTATCTCGTGTCATCGCACGGTGGGCTTCTGTATAGTTGGAGTTCCGTCTGTGGCAGCCCACAAAGCAGGTCTGTACTTTGATGAAGAAAGTTGCTCCGTCTGCTGTATAGACTCACTGCATGATTCAGAGAACAGCTGGCATCTAGAGCTCTGAGTCCAGAGCGAGGTGAAGTTTTGCAGCCGGTCTTGTCTATTGTGAACTACATCAAGACTCAGCCCCTTTGCAGGTGTGTGTTTGCAAAATTCTGCGAAGGCATGGGGTCCAATCACAACATGGCGGTGTTCCACACTGAAGCTCGTTCGTTCTTGTGAGGGAAAAATACTGGAATGATTTTTTTGAACTGAGAGACGAGCTGCATGCCTATGCAATGAATTGCAAAAAGAGTGAATTGATTTTCTGTGTGACCGGAGGAAGATGTGCCTATGTCCCAGACATATTTGGGAAGCTGAATGAATTGAATAAAGGTCTGCAAGGAAAGAACACCCACATCCTTCAGCTGAGTGATCAAATAACAGGATTCATGAAAAAAGTTGTTTTCTGGAAGAATAATCTATTGAAGACAAACTATGACTCCTTCCCACAGCTTTGCAAGTTCCTGGCTGACAATAAAATTGTTCAGCCACCCACATAGGTGATTGCTGAGCATCTCAGGCAGATGGAGGAACAATTTACATCCTTTTTCCCTGACTTGGACATGACAAAGTCCAATTGGGTGCGAAACCCCTTTCAGTGCAAACCCGAGATGCCATGGATTTGCCAGCATCTGAAATCAAACAGCTCATTGAAATTTCCTGCAATCAATTCTTGCAAGGAACTTATGCCCAACTTTATCTCCCGGCGTTCTGGTGCACTATCAAGAATGAATATCCTGCACTCTCAACGCGCACCTTGCAACTGCTGGTGCCATTCGCGAGCACATATTTGTGTGACGCTGGATTCAGCACACTTGTATCCATCAAGCCTCGGTATGGATCTACTGTTGATGTCACATCGGCAATTAGATGTTCGATTTCTGCCACGCCGTCGGACTTCGAGATGCTGTGTCGTTACACACAAGCCCATGTGTCACATTAGAGAGCATTCAATAACATACTTCATGTGTAAATTCCTTCGCTTCTTCAGTTGCTATGTTGCTTTGCTGCTGTCTGCGGTCACAGGAAACAGCAAGTCACAAAATGGGCAAAAAGTTTGGGAACCCCTGGCATAAGCTCTTTATTTAGTGTCTGGGGTTAGGGAGGATCTTCTGCTATGGGCTACTTAATAACTATCCATGATGAGGTTTCTTATACCTTCCTCTGAAGCATCTGGTACTCGCCACTCTCAGAGGCCTCAATTCCTCAATGTACTTAGTGTACTTAAGTCCCTCTCTGTTCAGCAAAGCAGGTGCTTTACTTTTTAAACTCGTGACTTGAATGAGACTTAAGCCAGGGCTTTGTTGTGTTGGGATGGACTGCTGAATTGGGGCTAGAGACAGGATACTAGGCTAGGTCTAGCTGTTCTGAGCTGGCACGACAATGTTTTTATCACCAGATCAAGGTATTTCTACTATAAAAAGAGAGTAAATTATGTTACTAGGTCTTATTAAGCAGTTTAGAGCTTGACACAAACTGGAGCTTAGTGGGGGGTCTTTCTAATTAGAGGCTTGGGCAGGGACCTGAGATAATCCTTAGCAACTCCTGAATGAGCTCATGCAGGCCATCAGGCATTGTCACGGTAGCTCTCATAGGGGATTTGGGCAGTGCAAAAACATGTTTGCAGGGAGCAGTCAACTTTTTTATTATTATTATTTTTTTAAACTAGTCAATTTATTATTACTTTCTTCGATTTAGTGCTGGTGAAAAATAGCAGGTTGACAGCTCTGAAGATTGATTGATTTATCTTTTTTCTCCCCAGAGCAGGTACTTCATGGGCAGCTGCAGTACAAGCCTTCGCCACAATGTGCCTCAAACCTGACCTCAGATGAAAGGGAAATTTTAATCTCTGGTCATTTTAAATCCTTGGCCTCTCTGCTGGCTTCACCAACCAGGGAGCGCAGTGATGATCATTGTAATCCCAATTTTTGCTATTGACACGTGTCCACTAGAAACTAGATTGTCAGACCCTATAACACATTTCATTCCTTCCACTGAGCAGCAAATAAGTGGGTTGTGGATGGAAGCTCAAAGGGGCAGATTTTGCATTGTTCTGCACCGTGTACATTTGCTTACACCGGTGCAGAATGGTATTAAATTATTTTAGGTAAGTTCTATAGCCTGAGTTACACAGGAGATCAGACTAGATGATCACAATGGTCCCTTCTGACCTTGAAATCTATGAAATCAGAAACATGTTCACTTTGCCTTGCCGTAAATGATTGCACAGGTGCAGCACAGTGGAAAAAGGGGCCGGTAGGTCTACTGTCAAGTTCTAAAGTTCCATACTACTCTACAGAATATGGACTATTTTCCTTTGTCGCTTTGTACAGTTTCCAGTAATCAAGGTTCAGAAATGTTTGTCTGTTTGTAAAGATTAATGGCATTTGTTCAGCCCATCAGATTGGAGTTTTCACACAATGCACAGTCAACCTGTGGAACTCTTTGCCAGAGGATGCTGTGAAGGCCAAGACTATAACAGGGTTCAAAAAAGAACTAGATAAGTTCATGGAGGATAGGTCCATCAATGGCTATTAGCCAGGATGGGCAGGAATGGTGTCCTTAGTCTCTGTTTGCCAGAAGCTGGGAATGGCCAACAGGGGATGATTACCTGTTCTGTTCATTCCCTCTGGGACTACCTGGCATTGACCACTGTCGGTAAACAGGATACTGAGCTAGATGGACCTTTGGTCTGACCCAGGACGGCCGTTCTTATGTTCAACATTTATTAAAAGTAGAAAATTGTAGGTTTTTTTTTTCTTTTTAAACTTCAGTCAAGTGGACTTTTTCATAAAGTCTCTGCGTCCTTTATGGAGTAATACAATTATCCTTTCCCCTAGTGTAGTGCTCTGATCCAGGGGTTCTCAACCTTTTTCTTTTTGAGGCCCCCCACCAATATGCTATAAAAATTCCACGGCCCGTCTGTGCCACAACAACTGCTTTTCTGCATATAAAAGCCAGGGCCGGCATTAGGGGGTGGCAAGCTGGGCAATTGCCCGGGGCTCCACGCCACAGGGGGCCCTGTGAAGCTAAGTTACTCAGGCTTTGGCTTCAGCCCCAGGAAGTGGGACTTCGGCTTTCTGCCCTGAACCCCAGCAAGTCTAATGCTGGCCCTGCCTGTTGGACCCCCTGAAACCTGCTCGCGGCCCCCCAGTGGGCCCCGGACCCCTGGTTTTGAACCACTCCTCTAATCTGTCTTGATTTGGTCACTTTTATGGCAGCTAAATTGAATGAGCAGAGAGTGCAACAATTGTCAGTTGCAGAAGCTATCTGATTGCTTCAGTGGGAATGCTCAGCAGCTTAAATCTGCCCTGTTTTTAGGGCCTCCTCTTGCCAGGTGCTTTGTGCCTCCTGCAAAACGCTGGGAACCCTCCACTCCCGGAGCCTTGCACATCTCGACTCGTAATTGTGTGTTTCTCCCTGTGCTAACATCGCTGAAATGAAGATTGAAATGGCTACACCAAGACCAATTGAAAAATGCAAACTCTGGGGAATATAAAGGGCTGTCGGCTTTCTTCTGCTCTTTAGCTTAATGTTTCCCCTCAGTGATTGTGGACAGTAACAGAAAAATCCATTCTTGTGTCTTTCCTCCTTTTAAATCACAGCTGGCAAAAGCACATGGCTTCTGCATCTTACTGGTTTCTTAAGCTGTGAATGCTTCCGTAAATTGAAGCTGTCCCGAGTGGCAAGAGTTGGGGTTGCTCTGACTTTGAAGCCTGCTTGCACATCCATGAAGCTGCATGGCTGGGGCACATTTTTGCCTCTGCTCTCCTGCAGGGAATACTAGTGAGTTATTTTTAAAAGTTACTTAGCTGTCCGTAGTCTAGACTGGCAGTATCCACCTGGGGAGCTCTAACATGCCTGACCTTCTCTGTGTGGGAAAAGAGAGCATTCCTAATGGAGGGTCCTAGCCAGGCCGAAGCCTCAGAGTCCCATGGGAAAGCCATGTACATGAAGATACTTTCCTGCACGATATTCAGTGCCAAACATCCATTGATTTCAACGTGAAATAAGTGAGAGCTTTAAAGGTGAAGCTGATATGGCACATTTATAATCAGTGTTAGGACTAATGGCAAATGGCTCTGATGGGGAAACATTTTAAATCTCAGCTGATGACTAGAGAAAGTGGAAGTGCTAGGAAACGTTATGAGTGTTTCAAGTGCTAGAGCTGATATGGAGTGTGTGTAAGTGAAACAGTCCGGTGCCACTGTGACTCTCCAGGTGAAACCCATTTGCAGACAGTGTGTTAAAGATGAGTTGAATACTTTAAAAATAAATATATAATTCAAAAACTAAGATCTCATAATTTAGGGGCAAATCAGCCTCCTAGTCCCTTAGACTATGGGTGGGCAAACCTTTTGGCCCAAGGGCCACATCTGGGTATGAAAATTGTATGGAGGGCCATGAATGCTCACAAAATTGGGGGTTGAGGCACGGGAGGGTATCAGGGGTGCAGGCTCCGGGCAGCGCTTACCTCAAGTAGCTCCCAGAAGCAGCGGCATGTCCCCCATCCAGTTCCTATGCGGAGGTGCAGCCAGGCAGCTCTGTGCACTGCCCCGTCCGCAGGTGCTGCCTCTGCAGCTCTCATTGGCTGCAGTTCCCAGCCAATGGGAGCTGCGGGGGCGGCACTTGGGGCAGGGGCAGCATGTGGAGCCCCATGGCTGCCCCTACGCATAGGAGCCGGAGGAGGGACATGCGACTGCTTCTAGGAGCCGTGCGGGGCGGGGCAAGCCCCCGACTCCACTCCCCGGCTGGAGCGCCGGAGCAGGGCAAGCCCAGGACCCCACTCTCCGGCGGGAGCTTGAGGGCCGGATTAAAATGTCTGGAGGGCCATATGCAGCCCCCGGGCCATAGTTTGCCCATCCCTGCCTTAGACGCTGGGTCCCACGCCAGGGGAGAATGCTCCATTGCTGCCATCTTTGTGGCAGCGGAGGTTGTTCTCCAGCCCCTGTTGCAGTCTCGGAGGTACATTGGTTCTTGCAGCCAGTGCTCAGTTCCTTAGGGTATGTCTACACTTACCTGCTGGTTCGGCGGCAAGCAATCGATCCCGGAAGTGCTCGCCGTTGACGCTGGTACTCCAGCTCGGCGAGAGGAGTACGCGGAGTCGACGGGGGAGCCTGCCTGCTGCGTCTGGACCACGGTAAATTCGAACTAAGGTACGTCGACTTCAGCTACGTTATTCACGTAGCTGAAGTTGCGTATCTTAGTTCGATTTGGGGGGTTAGTGTAGACCAGACCTTAGATTCACCAGCGCCTGCCAAGCGTCCAGTGCCATCTTTGCAGTAGAGCTGAGCTCGGAGCCAGCGCTCCAGGTATGTGAATCCCCCTGTGCAGTCCAAAATCTGTTCCCATGCTACTGTGACTCTCCAGGTGAAACCTCATCACTTCTTCCCCAAGCAGAAGAGAGGGCGGGATTCCCCTAAGAGAATGTTTGCATGGATCTAAAGGGCCAGATTCTCAAAGCAGCTCCGTATCCAATGTGCTGAGTTGTTCTGAAAATCTGGCTTCTTCTGAAGGTTCTGAGCCCTTCTAAAAATTCCAGCCTAAAATATCAATACATATTTTGAATCAAACAGGTTGTAAATTAGTCCCACGTGCCCTGACATCCCAGTTAGACAGATAGCTCAAAGCTTCAGCTGGTATTTTATCCTTATGCTTCTTAATCTGTCTGGCCTCGGGAAGGAAAACAATATAAGGAATCCCTGATAGTAGGTCAACCTAATCATTCCACAGAACAGGCCAGTGAATTGTTATCACTTCCGGTTGTCCAGGGAGCTACTAGTTTTCCTGGCTGGCAACTTTTCGGCTTCACATGTAGTTCATATTTGGATCCTTTTTACTTGGAACTGCAACTTGGATGGGACAATTTGTGTGTGTGTGGGGGTGCATTTGCAAGGGAGAAAAGAACTTTTAACACATCCCTTCCTGTTCTAGTTGTGAATGAGCTTTTTCGTTCAGTTTGTTAGCACAGATCTCACTGTAATTTGAATTCGATGAATGTGGTTAGCCTAGAACTGTGTTAAGTGGTTTGGCATTGTGTTTACTCTGCCTTATGCCTCTGCTAGGAAACCATGTGTCCTGATCCTATGCTTTTTAGGCAAGCTAAATACTCTTTGAGCAGGTCTGCACTAGAAACTTTGGCTGGTATAGCATCATCAGTCAGAGTGTGATCAGGGTGGATAAAAACCAATGATTTAATAAAAAAAAAAAACGTGGATTTTTTTAATGTAAATCAAATTTTTTGATAAAATGCTTTTTGAGGAAAAAACCTGTCTAAAGATAGTTTTAATGAAGATACGTTATAGCTCAAAGATATCTCATCGTGGAATAGGGATTATAATTTCTAATTGTATAGTATGAGACAATATATTCATGTAATGTTTAGGACAAGTTTTGTAAATGGGTTCCAATAGTTCATGGATTAGGGATCCAATCTTATGGGGTTTTAGGGGCTTCTGTATAGATTATTTAGGTTAATCTTTCTATCGACCCAGTGGGACTCAGTGCTCAGTCTAGAAGATACCATCAGAGATGCTTAGTTTTGCAGTTCTCAAACTGCAGATTTGTGTCTCCACAGATAACATGCTTGTTAACAGCAAAAATGTTTTAAAATAAATAAATAATATATATAGGTGAGAAATAACAGACGTCAACCATGTTGTCCCTCTGCAAATTTGTGTACACAGAGTCAATCCCTTACCTCTCTCTAAAAGTGCAAAGTTTCAAAAAGTTCAATGAATAAAAAGATTGTTGGGGGTGGAATAGATCTGAACAAGGAGAAGAAGTCTGGAGATAAATGTGAGAAGGGAGGGACAGGCAGTAGAAACAAAAGTGAAACTGTTTGAGCAGCATATTCCAGAAGTCTTGAGGTCTTTCTGAGTGTAGCCTTCATTGATTTGAGATCTACCGTACCATTCCCTCACTGGAAGGGAAAACCTATAATGACAGCAGGCCATAAAAGAGACCCAATTTGGGAATATTTTAATGAAGTTCCTCTACCTGTGGGTAAGACAGGCATGCGTGCAAAATGCAAACAGTGCAACAAAGAAATGCAAGGCCTGATTGCCCGAATGAAACAACATCATGAGAAGTGTTCCTTCTCAGGAGGAAGCTGCATTGAAGATGATGAAAGGAACATGTCTGAACAGGCAGGATCTTTAGGTTGGTTAACTTTTTTATTTCATACTTCTTTCTTAAGGACTGCCTGTCTTCCTTCTGGACTATTCTTGAATTCTCATGTTTGAGCAAAAAATATAGTTGTTACTCTATGGTATAGTAACTCCTCGCTTAACGTTATGTTCCTGAAAAATGCTACTTTAAGCGAAACGATGTTAAGCGAATCCAATTTCTCCATAAGAATTAATGTAAATTGGGGGGGGGGGGGGGGTTAAATTCCCGGGAATTTTTTTTTTGCCAGACAAAAGACTATATTTACACACACACACACACACACACACACACACACACACAGTAAGAAGTTTTAATACTGTACACAGCAATGATAATTGTGAAGCTTGGTTGAGGTGGTGAAGTCAGAGGGTGGGATATTTACCAGGGATATTATATTGCTGCTAAATGATGAACTAGCACTTAGCTGAGCCCTCAAGGATTAACACATTGTTGTTAATGTAGCCTCACACTCTACAAGGCAGCACAAATGGAGGGAGGGGAGACAGCATGGCAGAGAGAGACAGAGACACACACACCGTGTGTGTGTGCGTGAGAGAGAGAGAGAGAGAGAGACGCATCGCCCATTTAAGTACGCTGACCCCATTCTAAATACATTGCCTTTTTAAGTAGATCAGGAAGTTGAGACAGCAGCTGCTCCCAGCAATCTCCCTCCTTCCTGAGCCCTGTCCACCCCCACCCCACCGCTCTGTGGAGATGGCCCGATGGGGTAAAGAAGCAGGGGAGAGAGGGATACCCTAACATAAGCCCCTCCCCCCCCTGCACAGCAAGCAGGAGGCTCCCAGGGCAGGAGCAGCACACGGCAGTGGGGGGAGGTACAGCTGAACTGCCTGGCAATTGATAGCCTGCTGGGCAGCTGCTGCACAGGGAACTGGGGGAGCGGGGAGCTGATGGGGGGGCTGCTGGTCCATCCTGGTTCCAAGCCCCCACCAGCTAGCTCCAGTGGGCTTCTCTTTCTGCAAGCAGTGGACAAAGCAGGCGGCTGCCAAATGTTATAAGGGAGCATTGCGCAACTTTAAACGAGCATGTTCCCTAATTGATCAGCAACGTAACAATGTTAACCGGGACGACTTAGGGCTGGTCCACACTAACCCCCCACTTCGAACTAAGATACGCAACTTCAGCTACGTTATTCATGTAGCTGAAGTCGAACTATCTTAGTTCGAACTTACCGCGGGTCCACACGCGGCAGGCAGGCTCCCCCGTTGACTCCGCGTACTCCTCTCGCGGAGCAGGAGTACCGGCGTCGACGGCGAGCACTTCCGGGATCGATTTATTGCGTCTAGACAAGACGCGATAAATCGATCCCAGAAGATACATTGCTTACCGCCGGACCCGGAGGTAAGTATAGACGTACCCTTAGTGAGGATTTACTGTACTATCATTTTAGATGCAGTTGTGATAAAAAATAAATAGCTGACATAGGCAGATCTTCCTTTTACAATTTCACCTTTAAAGTAGTACTGAATGTCAGTGAATGCAATGAGTAATACTAAATGAGCAGTATGGTAATAATAATTAAATAACTGCATTGACTTATTTTGTTTAGGAGAATCCATCCTCAACATACAGGATTCTGAAGACTATCCACCTTCAAGATCACCATCATTTTCTATAGTATCAGAGTTATCAGCCAATGGTAGTGTTTGTCACATCATGTATGTCACATAGCCACAGTATATCACCTGTAGCAAAAAGGAAAATCTCCATCACCCAGAAACAACCATAGATAAGTTTGTGATAAGAACCAGCAGTTTACAAAAAGAGGTAATTGATGAAAAAATTGCCTGGTTTGTTTATGCAACAAACTCTCCTTTCCGTATGATTGAGAACCCACACTTCATTAACATGATTCAGTCATTAAGACCAGGATACAGTCCACCCAACAGAGCGGATGTCGCAGGCATATTGCTGGATAAAGTGTATGAAAGAGAAATTGAGCAGTGTGCAAAAGGTTTTAGAGGACAAAATCGTTAACCTAACAGTGTCCACAATGATCCTGTTGTATGTGCTTGTGTGACGACAGACGAAGGGAATGTCTTTCTTACAGAAACAATTGATACATCAGGAAATGCGCACACAGCAGAATACTTACAAGAAGTAGCAGTAAAAACTATAACAAACTGTGAAAAAAAATTCAAATGTCTAGTACGCAGCTTGGTCACAGACAATGCTGCAAATGTATCCAAGATGAGAAGAAATTATTTAGAAGAGCGTGAAGAGAGTCCCAAGTTAATAACATACCGTTGCAGTGCTCATTTGATGCACCTCCTAGCCAAAGACTAGAAGGCTAATGTTGTTGAAATTGCAAAATACTTCTGTAACAACCACTTTGCAGCAGCTGCTCTGAAAAAAGTGGGAGGAACCAAGCTAACTCTCCCACAGGACGTACGCTGGAACTCAGTAGTGGACTGTTTTGAGCACTATATCAAGAACTGGCCTAATCTGATGACAGTTTGTGAACAAAATCATGAAAAAATAGATGGCGCTGTCACTTCCAAAGTTCTCAACGTTGGGTTTAAGAGAAATGTTGAACACATGCTGAAGCCTATTTCTGTAGCCTTGAACAAAATGCAGGGAAATAGCTGTTTTATTGCTGATGCTGTTGAAATTGGAAAGGAACTGAGTGAGATCTTGAAAAGAGAAATATGCAATGACAGAGTTAAATTACAGGCATTAAAAAAACGAATGGGACAAGCACTATCTCCAGCTCATTTTCTTGCAAATATTCTCAATGCTCGGTACCAGGGTCAAACCTTAACTGCTGAAGAAGAGGAGTTGGCTATGACATGGACATCCAGCAATCATCCCTCCTTAATGCCAACTATAATAAACTTCAGAGCTAAGGGTGAACTATTCAAGAAATATATGTTTGCTGATGATGTTTTAAAGAAAGTCACACCAGTGAACTGGTGGAAGTCACTTAAGCACTTGGATTCAGAGACTGCTGAAGTGATGATCTCACTTTTAACAGCAGTAGCTGCTTCTGCTGGTGTAGAAAGAATATTTTCTTCCTTTGGACTAATTCATTCCAAATTGTGAAATTGTTTGGGACCTGAAAAAGTAGGAATGCTTGTTTTTTCTTTTCCAGATTATGAACAAACAGGAAAATGAAGGTGAAGACGACTGAGTTAGCCAATATTTTAGCAGAAGCCAATATTTTAAGTTTCTCTTGGTGACCTGGCTGACATAGTCGATTTAAATTTTTTTTTTAAATATTTCATTTAACTATTTTAGTTAAAAACAGTTTTAACAAAAACAAACCTGATTTTAAAAAACTTGAATGTGTAACTAAATTCAAAAATTCATATGCTTGTTTTGTTAAAATATATGTTTGCTGTTGAAGAAAAAAATCCAGAATACATAATGTTGTTGTTGTTGTTGTTGTTTTAGTTAAATAAAACAATTTAAATGTCTGTCTGGTGATGTTCTCCTCCTAATACAGCATGGCAAGAAAATCCTCCAAATATTAATGATTAACCTGTTAAATTGGAGGTAGTTCCCCTCCCAATGACTTCATAAATATCTGCTTCAGTTACCTTTGGTAAACGAAATAACCAAACAATCATTCATTTTCTGATATAGCTGTAAAACTAATCTGAAAAGTTTTCAAAATAAATCACTTTAAAAATGTATAGTGTGTATCTTCTAAAAATAAAACCTACATCTATCTCTGAGGTGTGAAGAATATGTATTAAGCTTATAACAACCAACAAGAATGCACTTTTATGTAGAAATCCATTTGATTTAAATCAAATCCACCCTGAGTGTGATGCTTTTGATGATGCTTCTGTACCAGCAAAAGCCCTAGTGTAGACACAGTTATACCAGCAAAAAAATGATTTTGCCGGTGTAGCTTATTTCATTCACCGAACCAGTATAAGCGATACTAGCAAAAGTATTCGTTTGCCAGTATAAGCTGCGTCTGCCATGGGAGAGTTTGCTGGTGTAGCCATACCAGCAAAACTTTTCCGGTGTAACTCTGGCCTTTGTAACGAGAGCTTTGCCTGAGGTGGGCATGGAGGATTGGGTAGCATTTTGAAGGATGATCAAATAAATGTAGTTACTGGGAATGCTAAAGAGTATTTTTACCTTGAAAACCTATCGTTAGAAGTGAGGGACCAGACCCCAGCTGATGTAAGTGGTCATGGCTCCATTGACTTCAGAAGAGCGACACTGACTTACACTAGCTAAGGAGCCAGCCCAAAATAACCAACTGGGTAAAAAAGGCATCCAGTTTTTTGGTGGGAGGGGGGATTTGCTGTGACATAGTTACTATGGCAGTTAGCCATATCTTCCTTTTGAGGCTCAGTAAACTGTAACCCCTCTTTCTCTCGCCCTCTGTCTCCAGGATTTAATGCCATGGCTGCAGATGAAAGTGCTACAGAAAAGCAAGTAGGGGAACCAAAAATGACGGCAGATGGTGAAACCAATGGCTCCTGTGAGCGGAACGAAGCTGGTAGCCACCCAAACCCAACTAAAAACACTCAGGACAATACAAAAGTGAGCCAGCAGGACTCCAGTACTAAATTAAATAGGATAGCGGAGAATGGCATTTCGGAGAGAGACAGTGAGACCGGGAAGCAGAACCACATGAAAGCTAATGACTTCACGCAGACTTCTGTGACAGGGAGCAATGGATATATTTTAACTAAGCAGATGGCGCAGGAGCAGCCCCTAAGGACTACAGGCACCTTTGCTTCTCTCACTGGCCATGCTGCGAAAACCCTCCCAGGAGGAGTAAGCAAAGGGAGAACTCTGAGCGCCTTTTCTCAGCTGCAAGCCACCCTGCCAGCCAAGCTCGGGGAGGGGAGTAAGGACATGGATGCTAAAAAAGCCACCGCCACAAACGCTGAAGTCAAGGTCCACAGAGCACGGAAGACAATGCCTAAACCCACACTTAGCCTGGTAATGTATATGCACTGCAGTGAGTTGCTCTGCTGCTAAATGGTCTTGGGGTTTTGGGGGGGGGGGGGGTGGCATGGTAGCCTTGATCTGAGCCAACAGGTGTAATTCGGAAGTGTCCAGCTAGGTCACTGATCTCTTTCTCCTACAAAGAGGCAGGGGTGATGATATGGTTTATAACTCGCCGCTGCTATTAGCTTCACACCTCCCGCTCCCAGTTTGTGTTTCTAAATGTGCAACTGATCGGTTACCTCCCCCAGCATGTTTGTGTGAGCTGCGTAATTGCCTTTCAGCCGCAGCTGTGTTGCACCTTCAGCCTTTTTACTAAATCCACAGGGTTGCTTTGGAAACAGATTCCATATAAGGCCAACTCAAAGGAACATCATGCACAACCCTGATGGAAAACTCTGGGAACTTCCCACTGTCGATGTCTGGGTTTTATTCTGTCGCACATCGCTGAGTGTCCTGGTACCTCACCAGATCAGTATCCCTTTCTACAGTTCTTATTTGTTAATTAAACTTATTCATTCATAAAATGTGCCCTTCTGAGTGACTCAGGGTGGATGCCCATCATTTCATAAAACATACAGTTCTGCCTTCTCTCAGAGGCACCATGGATTTGGGGCCTGGGGAACACCCACTTCCAAACAATCCCATCCTTTCCCCTTTGAGCAGATGCTTGAGAACTGAGGTGGGCTTTGCTTTGTGCACTAAACATTAGCAAACTCTGGCTCTATCAGATCAGCTAGACGGGGAATGGTTTTCAGAACCGAGGCCTTTCCACTGAGAATGCTCTGCCACCAGCTCTTTGGCACTTCATGTCTAGGATCTCTTAGCTAAAGCATCCCAACTGCCCTCCACTGCCGTAGCTGCTCATGGAGAAAGGCAGACTCTTAGATAGCCAGCACCCAAGTTAGAAAGGGCTTTCTAAGCCAGATTTAACCCTTTGAATTGCACCCAGCAGCAAATAGGAAGCCAGTGCAGTTGTTGAAGGACTGGTGTAATGTGTTCCCTTTAGCTGCCAACATCTTACGCCCCAGATGCAGCTTCCAAATGATCCTCAAGCAGAGCCACAAGTGCTGTAACAGGGCAGTAATCCAGTCTAGAGGTCACAAAGTTGTGGATCCCTGTGGCGAGGTCTGGATCAGAAAGAAAAGGTCCCAGGCACCTAGCCAGAGGTAGATGGGAAAAGGTCCTGTTAGTTGCCAACACCATCTGTGACTCTGGAAGCAAGGGCACTTCAAGATAGTGCACTCTTGGACACACAACCTCACTAGGTGGGCAGAAACCACCCCTGCCAGACCTTACCCCGATTGCCTTCTTCTCTTGAGTGCACTTCAATGAGCTCCCTCTCATTCCCGTTCCCATTTCGGCTAGTGACGGGGGAATCACTACTGCACTTCCATGTCTGATGAAAGCACAACATTGAACTGCGTCTTATCCAAATAAAGCACTACAGCCAAAACTGCTTTGCCATCTCCCAGGGTGGCCTCTCATACACTTGGATTAAGCAGGTCAACAACACAAACCCTTGTGGAACCTCACATGGAGCGAGCGATCCCTTGGGGCAGAGGAACAGGAGGAGGCAATTTTTCTGTAAGAGATAAACATCAGGTGAGGAGAGATTGCCTCACTGCTCTTGTCTCACTTTTATTTGACTGTAAATCAGAATAACTTGTACCTGAACCCACAAGGCTGCGGGTTTGTTTTAGAAAGCTGGGGGTTTAACATTTGCAAGCAATTGCATGGCTGAATTTACGTGCACGGTTACTGTGATTGCTTGAGCACATGGCTATTTATGGTCATTTGCAATCACAGTAACGGCACAAAAATTAGGCATGCAGCTGTGCACACAGGTTTTTTTGAAATCACATCCTCAAGAACTCTCCCCATTTAGTTTTGGTCGAGAGAGAAGCAAAATACACAATAAGACCAAGCCAATGGGTGTTGAATAATTGTCTGTCTATGCTCAAGCCGTTGCATCTGAATTTGAGCACAGAGTTTTCCGTTTTTATCTGATCTAGTTTCTATAAACAACGAAACATCTGCTCAGTTCAGCTTCAGGATAGTTATTGACTTTTCCCCCCAATGGCTTTTGGCTACATCCAGTTCTGTGTTGAGTAGCACAAAGTCCTGACTAGTTCCAATTTTTCAGTTTCCTGGTTATCTCTCTCTATCTATATGACTTTCATCACCATAGTATCTCAGGGTCTTTTAAAGTATCAGACTCCACCATCACACCTGCCTTTTCCACTTGATAAGTAAAGCACCTAAGTTGCAGGTGGCACAGCCTTAGCAACAAGTCTTTACCCTTTGGAGATCATGCAGCAGATGAGGGGGTAGAAGTCTGCAGCTTCCACGTTTTCATGTTTAGAGCATTGTTTTATTCCTGCTAGATCCTTGTGTTGCCTGAGCCAAGGATAGGAAAAAATTAGGATTCCTTAGTCCTCAATTTGTAGAATCTTTTCTCCTGGCCTCTGCAAAAATCGCTTGGGAAGCGTGAGTTGCTTCTTGGACTTCAGTCCCCCTCAAGCAAACTTGGCATCCCCTTTCTGTGTGAATTGGGTGGTCTTTGGTGGAAACAAAACAGGTGGAGATTGGTTGTTTCTCCACCCGGGAGTCACTTTTAGAACCAGAAAAGCAGCTAGGAACCAAAACACAGCCGTAGATTTCATTGCTACAGGTCTATGGTGATTTTGTTTTAAAATACTGATATTTGCAAAGCATCAGCCCAGCCACTGTGTTGCACACATGTCCTTGCATCTTTTACCCCACGTGAGAGATTTTTCTTTCCTGCTTAGTCCACGTATAGCTTCCTCAGGCACATGAAAGGCTTTGCGAGAGGAGGAAATGGGCCAAAAGGAAGCTGGTTGTATGTTTTAGGCTCAAATGCTTTCAGAACTCTTCCGTTGATCATATATTTTCTGGGTAAAGAACCCCATACTCTGCCCCACTGGCATGAGAATTTAAACCCCTTATCAAACTTAAGTTCATTTTCACAACTCTAGAAGAGCCTAAGAACTTTGATAGTAAAACCCTCCTCGTATTTTATCGATTGAAATACAAAAAGCAGTGTTGTCTGGTGGTTCGATCAGGGGATGGCGTCGGGAGACCGAGGTTCTGCTCCTAACACTGAGGCTGGGTCAACACTAAAAAATGAAGTTGACCCAGGTACGTCACTCGGGTGTGAAAAATCCCCACCCGGGGGCGATGTACTTAAGCCGACCTATTTCTCAGCGTAGACGGAAGAGTTAGTACATGACCTCAGGCAAATCACTTTCCCTCCCTGTGCCTCAGTTTCCCTGTCCATAAAACAGGGATAATGGTGGTGTAAATCCCTTTAAGGTCCCCAGACAAAAGATGCTGCATCATTGCAAAGTGTTGTTTGTTATATCAATGGTAAGTAATATTACAGCCTGGTACCAAACCCCTTCCATGCTCTCCTATGTAGTCCACGTGTTCAGAGAGTGCTAGGGAGTTCTCACGCTTGACTAACTAAGCATAGACAATTACAAGTCGCCAGCCAGTGAGCATCTAGGATGCATTCGCATTCTTGAATGCTCTAGTTTTGCAGAGAATAGAGCTGTCGGAACATGGTGGAATCCTGATTGACATGATTCTCTTTCAAGTAGAATGTCCCATGAGAGCAGAAAGGATAGTCTCTCCTGAAGGAAAATGAACTGTACATAACCAAAAAATGTAGATAACCCAAACAGCTGTGAAGAAAAGAATGAGATCTAATTATAAATGCTCCTAAGGATTTGTCTAAACACAGAATTGCACCAGTTTAACGTAATTTAAGGGCTTGTCTACACTTGAAAATTAACGCGAATTAAGGTAAGGTGTGAATTTAAAGTGCAATAGCTGTTCTTGAAATCTCCATGTCTGGACACTCTTATTCTGGAACAAGAGTGTCCACACATGGAGTTATTCCGAATAGCTATTCTACTTTAAGTTCACACCCTAAATGAATTCCCATTACCTTTCAAGTGTAGACAGTGAAGTTAACAACTCTATGTAGACAAGCTCTAAATCAGTTTTTAAACTGAAGTGAAACCGGTTCAATTTTGTGTGTGGACACTCTTACACTGGTTTAAACATGGCTTGCATCTCTTTAACTTGTGTGGCAAGCTAAATCAATATAAGCCAAGTTTAAACTGATATAAGGTGTCCACACACACGGGTCAGCTTTAATGAAATCAATCTAAAATCACATCTTTGGGCTATGTCTACACTACAGACCTTACAGCGGAACTTTACATGTAGACCCGGTCTAAGAATGCCAGTCGGAGTCTAAGTACTGTGGCTTGTCTGCTGTGGATAGTTAGCTTTGCAGTGTCCTCATCCGTACCGTTCCAGGTTAACATTCGTATGCTGGGCCACCACCAAAACCCTCTGTGGCATGTTTGAATTTCGCTAAAGAAAATGGTCATTCTCTGCCAACCCTAATGTAAATGCGTAGCTTCAATACTACAGTCCTTCAGCTTTTTGGTGTAGTTCGTGATATATTTTGCTGGCTTGATAGTCTGGGCTTGAATCCCATTTACACTAACGCCAATTATCAGAGGTTGATATGCAAGATGGGGCCCTGACTGTAAGGTCCAGAGGCAGCACATTGGTTGGACTCTTGTGGCCCCTCCAGGTCCCAGCATCTGGGGAAGGAAGGGAGACGGGCTGCTTACTGAGTGCTGCCTCTGGACCTGGCTGTGCTGGCTTAATGGGGCTAGTCCCCTGGCTAGTTGGTTAGGTTTTCAAGCCCCTGGCTAATAGAGTGTTTGAGACAGAAGTGCCTAAAGCCTTATGTTTCACTGAGAAGTGTGACAGGCAGCCCTGCCTGAAAGAGCTTATACGTGTAAGCTGGAAATGGGTATATTGGATGTCGAGGATGAATGGCAAGATTCTGCTGATGTGCTCTCTGAAGCTGCCCTCTCGTTAAATGATTTGTGCTGGAGGATATTTACCAGTGTTTGTCACTGACACAGTGAGATGTTTTTGGTCTTGTTTTCTTTCCTTGCTAATAACTTGGTTGGTAACGAAGGGCCTCTTAATTGTCTGGTTCTGGGCAGAATGCTGTGTGCCATGCTGGCACAGGGCTTAATTAGTTGCTTTGCCTCTGGAAAAATTGAGGTACTCTATCTTTGTCATTTTTAATAACTTTCCCTACTATTCTAAGGGAGCTGCATGCCAATAACACACACCTAATCAATCCCATTAAAGTATGGAGAGCGCTCGCATTCATCTATACAATGAATCTTTCTTCTCAAGTGCCATAAGTGTGCTCCTCTTCTGACATCAGCAGCTTTCTCATCTGCTCTCCTGAGGCACAGAGAAAAGATCCCGTTCAATCCTGCCTCCTCTGTGTCTAGATCTGGGCATCTTCTGAAACCCATGCTAGACATCAGCATGTCTTCCCTTGGCTCCCTGACTGCCTCCACAATGCCTTGCATGGGAGAATAACTCTGTAGCCTCTTCTGTGAAGTGTAACTGATGCTCTATGGGAAAATGCATTATTTAGAACAGTGGTTCTCAACCTGTGGTTGGGTCCACGGACTACGTCAAAGGGGTCTGTGAAAGACTTAGACTGAAAACTGACTGAACAGAATTCAACTATATATACAGACAACAGATTTAGTAAGAGGTCTGCACCTCACCTCCATTCGAAATTTTTAGGGGTCCACAAATGAAAAAAGGTTGAGAACCACTCCTTTAGAACGTGTTCTTCCACATTGATTTTGCCCTCTGCCTGGTGTAACTCTGTTAACTTCAATGGCTCTTGGTGCTACTCTGTACACTGCTTTCTCTTTGTGCGGTGTTAGGATAGCCTGAAGGCTGCCCTAAGTGACGCCAGACAGTAATGGCCCCAAGAGACTGAATATCTGACACAGTATGGGGATATCCTGACCACTTTTCTCTCTCTCTCTGAGGGATAAATGAGAGTAGAACCAGTCTTAGATTTTTTTTTTTTTTTTTTTTTTAGCTCCTTTATAAAAATAACAAACACAAAAAGAACCCCTGGGCCAAAACTCTTTCATGAGAACAATAAATAAAATTGCTGTGGATTCAACAAACCTACATCATTATTGACCTACTCCAGCTCTGTATGTACTTGTCCTCTTATCCTGTGTAGTCAGGGGACAGAGTTCAAGGCTTCAGCTATAGTGGGGGACTGGATGGATTAGTGCACTGGACATGAGATATAGAGCTTTTAACCTCTAGGTTGCCAGTTAAATCCTATCAGAATAGGTGTCAGCTGAATGTTATGCTCTCTGATGAACCTACATGAAACCAGATGATTTCAGTCCAGGTTCCAGGGCTAAGGGTCTGTAGCATTGAAAGTACACACAGTTAGCATTCATCCCCTTATTGGCATTCTCAGCAAATAAACCTACACTCACTGGGCTGTGGAAGTTGCATACCCATTTCACTTCTTAGGAGGTGGCCACTCGAGGTCAGGGTCAAGGCAAATTAGCTTATCCTATCCTGTGGATAAAAGGAGCACCTCAGACTCCAGGTTTGTTTATCCTGAATCTTTCACCAGTGCTAAAGTCTCTCACCGAGGCCAGGTCTGTATTACAGGCTTCTGCGGGCATAGTTGTGTTGGTCAGGGTTGTGATGAGTCGTGATCCCTGACCAGCATAGCTGTGCAGGCAGAAGCCTCTAGTGTATATGCACTTTGCTGTATAGCTAGTTTCCCTTGAGTATGTTTTTACTATACTGGTACAAAGCCCAGCTCTTCTGATACGGCTGTGTTCGTGCCAGGAGCACATGGCTCGGATAGTATACCAGTGTTCCTATCCTAGTAAAGTGCCATGGCCTTAATCTCACATGCTCTCAGAATTCCAAAGGGGCAATTTTCATTATTATTGAACAAAATGACATAAATGGAAGAAAAATCCAATACATCTGCCACCCGAAGGGGAGGAATTTGGACTTTCAGGAAATGAGGCAGATTCGTGTTAGGACTTGATGATGGCAAACTGGATGAAGGAATATTGGCTGGTAAATTACTCACCACCAGTTTTGTCCTTGTTCCCAGGCTAATATTTGAGAATACCTCTCTTTGTACTTTCCCAGCTTTGGATAGTATTAAACTGGATGTAACTTCTCAAGTCCTCTCCCTGGCTGCCAGGAGCTGAGAGCCCGGGTGGGAGCAGGGCTTCCAGTGGGAAGCTCCACACTGAGCTGAGAGCCTGGGGGGCAGCCCCCCCACACTGCCCTTCTTCAGTCGGTGCAAGCACTGCTGGGGAGGATGCGCACCACCGACAGAAGGAGGGTCGTGTGGACCTGAAAAACCGCAGTAATTACTGCGGTGGTTGTATGTCAACTCAACTTAAATGTGTAGCGTAGACATACCCTGAGATGCATTCGAGGAGGTGGGTCCTTCCAGAACAGGGGCAAGGCACATTGTTACAGATAATATGGTAGCCTTGCTCTTTGTACCTGCTCTGCCTGTTCTGCAATAGAAGCCCTCCCTTTCTATGCTCTTAGCCTGATGCTTTTCTCCCCAGTAGTAAATTCACTAAGTGTGTGGGGTTTATTTTAAAAATTTCCCTAGAATGTCCCTGCTCCTAGCCATTGCTCTGAGCTGAAGTATCTATTCCTTTGTGTTAAAAAGCAAGGAAGGGAACTTTACCTGGCTCAAAGCCTCGGGTAGTGACTTCTACAGTTACAGCTGACAACACTGCATTGTGTGTGACACCGTTCTGCTGCAGCAGCACAGAGCCTGCCAGGACAAAGCATAGCATGTGTCAGAAGAAAATGGAGAACCCTTCTCCCGCAAGAGTCCCATTTGAGAGATGCATGTGGGCAGGAGAGAAGGTCTGAATAGTGCAGACACTTGCAACTCATCTGTTTTGGCAGAGCAATTCCGGGCAAGTGCAGAGTGGCAGTTGCATGCCAGAGCATTGGCCTGGCAGCGAAGGGTGCAATTGAATAGTGTTGCTTGAGCCAGCTCTGAGACTGCTAGATCAGACTATAAGGACATTTTAGGTTGACTATCAGGAGAAGCTCCATGACAAGATGAGGTGGGCTGTGAAAGTCTCCTCTGGAAACATTTATGATTGGACAGGACAGAGCACAAGAAACTGCCGTTGGGTACAATTCCACACTGGTTTCCAGGGATTGGACCAGAGGAACTAATAGAATTTATAGCAATTAGAAATGGAAAAGCTCTAAGTGGAATTGTCCATAGAACGTGTATAATGATCTTGCAGAAAGCAGAGTTTCATAGCGGGAACAAGGAAGGGGCAATGCCTTATTTCTTCTGCCTTTCTCTTCTCCATCGTCTGGCTGAGTTTGGGGAAGGGAGAGAAAATTGTTCATGCTTTCAGATCTTTGCTGATCCTTGTTAACCTAATCTCTTATATCCAGGATTGTCCTCACTGGGGCTGCTAAAATCTTCTGTCCAGTCAGGCTTCCCAGGAGAGAACCGGTAGCATCGCTCCATTTAAATGCTTTCTGTCTGCTTAGTATTGAGGTGTGTGTCTCCAGATAGTAGGTTCTGGGAGTTCCCTACGCACTGGAGTTCCAGTAATTCAAATCTTACAAGACCTAATTCGATTTGCATATTATTTTGCGGGATTGACATTAAAAGTTGCTATTTGCCAACAGCTACCGTGCAGCAGTATCTGAGATGCCTTAGTGACTTCTCTACTGTAATTACAGGAAAACAAAGCAAATAGCGTATTTCTTTTTAATTAATTCTTTGTGTTGGTCCTGGCAAACTCTTCCTCCATTCTTCTGTGATCTAGTTGACAATTCTCAATGTTTTCAGTCCATCCATCCAGATGAAGATGCATCTGACTGCAGCCCAATGCAAGGTCATACATTTAGGGACAAAAGAATATAGGCTATATTCACCGTCTGGGAGACTGTATTCTGGATTTAGGAGCCAAGGTAGATAACCAACTGATACAAACTTTCAGTGTGATGCTGTGGCTAATAGGGTTTACATGATCCTTGGATGTATAAACGGGGGATATCGAGCAGACATATATGGCATTGCTGAGACTAATATTGGAAGACTTGTGTTCTGATATTCACATTTTTAAAAGGATGTAGAAAATTGGAAAGGGCCACCCACAAGAATGATTTGAGGTCTAGAAAACTTGAGCTTCTTACGTTTAATTTAATTTATCCATGTAATTTATCAGAGAGGACATGAAGAGGTGACTCGATCATGCTCTGTACGTATCTACACCAGGAGAAGATTTCTGGTCATGGAGGGTTGTTTAATCTAGCAGAGAGAGGCTAGATTTCTTAACAGTGAGGATCATGAACCATTGGAACAACTTACCAAGGAACGTAGTAGCTTCTTCATCGCTCGGAGTCTCTAAATCAAGACTGACTAGCTTTCGAAAAGCTGTGCTGTAACTCAACCAGCAGTTCTGGGCTTGATGCAGGAATCTAGGTGAAATTCGATGGCCTGTTTCATGCAGGTCCGACTTGATGACCACAATGATCCCTTTTGGCCTTGAAATTTGTGACCAGTTTCTCATTTCCTGCCAGCAATGCTCCCTTGGCAGAGCTGTGATTTTTTTTTCTCAAGGCCATGTTACTTGAAAGCAGCATTTGAGAATGGGTCCCTGTTCCTAGACTGATAGGGGCTTAAAAAAGTCTTCCTTGTCTGGCTTCCTTTTTCTGTTGGGCATTTTAGCTCTCGGTCCAGAGCTCCTGTACCAGAAGCCTCCCTCTCCCAAACGGAGCAGCATCAAAACATGGTCAACCCAAAGCTTGTGATCTTATAACAATGCTTTAGGATTTCTGTAGCACCTTTCCTCAGAGAACCTTGGGCGTCACAGCCTCACAACCTGCTTCTCCCCTGAGGCCCATTTGGTATCTAACCCCCTTGATGGCCTCGCTTAGCAGAGGCACAGAGAAGTTTGAATGGGCCAGTATTGAGCAGAGCAAAGCCAGCGTAAAATGCTACCACATCAGAATGGTCACATTCTACACCCACTCTGTTCCGGGGTAAATGAGGGCCTAAGGAGCAGGGCAACAGGGAATTAGGCCCTAGGAATCCTGGTGCTCAATCTCTGCAGTAGCCGCTAGACAAGCTTAATCCAAGCCTTTGTTTTGCATCTCTGTGTCATGCAAAACAATTCGCCTTCTTTCCCCCATTCCGTGTTGTTTATTGCCTTTATTAGATAGCAGTCGTGGACCAGAACCTCATCGTGCTAAATGCTGTAAAACCACAGAGCAATCCTCTTCCAGTGTTACACGCAGTGTTGTAAAGCATAGTAGACTGCTTCTCTGGAAGACTGTGTTGCCTCTGCCCGTCCACCCTCTCACATACGGACCTCATTACAGATGTGTGTCAGGGAGCAGGCAGAGCTGTTGCATTAACTCCTCTCCTCCAGGGGTGACCAAAGGCCTGTGTAAATAGCATCTGCTGCTTTCCATTATGTACACATGCTTTGGATCAGTCTCTCTCCTCTAGACACCTTCAAAGGGAGCCGGACTCACTGAGTGGAGGAGCAGTGGGCTGCCAGAGTGCTGCAGGGATTAGGCAAAGAACTGTTCGGTGGAGGAGATTGGTGTGGGAGGGGAAAGCAGTCGGATAAATGACTGGGTCTGTGCGCTTCTGCTTTGAATGTAGACCCCCCTCTTCAAATGGGTGAGGGGGAAAGAGAGTGTGTGCGCGCGCGCGCTTTTTCCTTTTGAATGTAACTAGTAACCTTTGACCCGGATGCAGAGGCTCATTTTAATCTCTGTTTTCCAGCATGCAAGTAAAGACCCCAAAGAAGCGAGAGACACCAGAGATCAAAAAGAATCCAAGGAGGAAGGCAACAAAAACGTCTTGGAGTTTGGCAAGCCCCCACCGTTGCCCCCTTTCCCAGGCCTTCATCAGTCACTACCTCAGAACCAGAGCTATGTGGCCACCACAAAATCTCAGACAGGTAAAAAGGACAGAGCCAAATAATAATAATAATAATAAAATCCCTTTTTGTTGTGCTTGGGAAGAAACACTGTCAGGCTAGGGGAGGCTAAAAGTTGCTCTGCTGTGGCCTTGTCTCCACTGTCTTTTGCCCCTAAAGTTCCGCTCTGTTGCTAGCCCCAGTGGAGTGCCAGTGTGGATCAGACCCGGGCAGTTGCCATTGTATTAACCACCATGTTGCCGTGACCTGCTCTGAGGTGTGTTTGTTAAAATGCTAGCAGCCTGCCTTTGCTAGCACAAGTGGAACAACAGTGATGGGGAATTTTGGGGGAGAGGGAGGCTAGCATAGACACCGCCTGGACCTTTGGGCCCCACCTGTATTACGAAAACGTATTCAATCAAGAATATGACCAAATATCACTTATTCTGGGCAATGTAGGCAGAAAAAAACTATCGTATGTTAAAAGCATGTTAGAGAACCATGGTTTTTCCCTAGTTCGATATGGAAGAGGAAATCCTTGCCCCTTTATGCGCCAGCCCCTTTAAGAGAAACACAAGAGCTTGAGCAAAGTAAATGAGGTCCTAAAAGCAGTGTATCCCGTTGGAGGAGATTTTTCCTCCAGTGCAGGCATTGCAGAAGAAAGCGGTAGAGCTGCCCTCCCAGGTCCCCTTTGGAACCCCAGCGTAAGGAGCACGTTGGGGGCAGGAATGCAGACCACAACACTAGAGATTCTGGGCAGGGCTGCAGCCCATAAGGTGTTGGAGTTATTCTGGGGGCCTCCCTGGTCACCTGGGGAACCTCAGTATTGGGAGGACATAAAGGTAGCGTAAAGCTGCTTTAGCACCTCTTCCCAGGGCTACAAGTGCTGTGCTCTGCTCCTTAGAGTACAGCACTGAATCTCACCCCCTAGGCGGAGACATGGGTCTCTTACATAGCTGTGCCATATGTTTTTATGTCTGCACTTGGGAGAATAAACCATGTTATAACATGACTTGGCCACAGTCAGTTGATTTTGAGAGGGTAGGTGGGGCCTAAAAAGACTAAATTAAACCAAGCTGGAAAAAAAATATTTGAAAGTGGCCTGTTTAGAGCCAGAATATGCTCTGTTACTCCCAATATTAAACTCAATTGATTTGGTTGAGTTCAATGGGGTTACTCCCCATTTACAACAGTGTTTGAGAGCAGGATCTGGCCCAGAGTGCTTATCTAGTTGCCTTATCAGTTTTACATTTAGGGTGAAGATTTTCAGGTGCTCCCAAGTCACTTTTGGTGCACAAGTCCCATTGACTTTTTGCAACGACTTGTGCTTCTAAATCACTTTGATGCTTTTGAAAATCCCATCCTTATTCTTCTTTTACAGCTGCCAGTTTGTACTACATGCAGATTTGTGGAACTTACTGTAGTTATAGGGATATGTCATGGCACAGGTCAGAGTGAAGTTTCAAGGTCTGATCCCAAAGAACCAAAGCGCCTTGAGCATCTAAGATAGATAATTAGAAAGCACTCCTTTCGCACCCCAAATTCCCATCGACTCCTCTTGGAGTTTGGATTGAGCAAGACTGGCAGGACTTGTAAGGATGATGCTGTTTGCCTCCTACACCATGGACCATGTGCTAGCCTGCAGCCTTTGGATAGCTCAGGGCCTAGTCCTGCAGTCCTTGTTGAAGCTGTCTCCCCTCCAAGGGAGTTCTGTGTAACTAACATAGTTTCTGAGCCTGAGGACATCAGCTCTGCTGGCTGTAGTGTTGCAATAGAGGGATGCAATAGACGTTGCTGTAGTGTTGCTGGATGGGGGGATGCAATAGAAGCCAGGTGAAGTTTTAGAAGGGGAGAGATCAAGAGTTTGAGAATGGAATGGGTGAGTGAAAATCCCCAGTGTAAACTAGTATCTTGAGCCTCGGTGTTCAGATATTGACAGTCTGTTGTAGCTTTGGTGTTCTGCTTCAGTGAGTATGTAGAGGGCAGGGCACCTGTGCCTTCCATCACAATCTCCCACTTCCCTTGGGTGCTGAAGGCAGTCATGAGCAGACATTTCATTTACTCACTTACGCTCTCGGGTGAAGCTGTTTACAATAGGCAAATTTGTAGCCCTTCAGTTGTCATATGGGATATTGCTACACCGAAGGCTTTCTTTGGGATTGCTATAGCTGCTAATGTGCAATTTCATAGGATTCAGATGGTAGTTTACTACTGGTTTCTGCTTATTACGAAGTGTAGCTTTCTAATAACAATAACTTGTATTAACACATCTCTTTTAAAGAGAAGCCTCTTTAACATCCTTTAAGTGAAATTTTTAAAGTAAAATGAGATGCAAGGGAATGTTCTAAAGGAACTGAGAGTTCACAGCAAGAGAGCAATAAGGTTGACTCCCAAGATAGCCATTCCCTGGGCTTACATTATTCTTCAAAGAGCCGGAACCAAATCTGCATGTGACATGTATTCTCCCAAGACAATGTGAGGCACTGAGGTGTGATCTCTGATTTGTCTAGAGGGCTGGAGGGAGGCTAACAAAATTAAGGGTTGAATAGAGGCGTTTAAGGAAGAGAACTGAAACTTTGGTGCAAGGTTTAAAGTGAAGTTAAATAACATCCATCTCCGTATTCAATATCTCTGCTCCCTGTGTGTTCTCAAGTTGTTCTTGATCACCTTCCTGGTTAAAACATATGTTGTTACTCCTGTAGGCTCTGGATTCTATTCTGCCTCCTGCATCATCAGCAAAACTGCCCGCTAAGTTCTGAGAGGGAGACTCTGTCTTGCTGGTGGTGATGTAAGGAGCAGAAAGAATTGGGGGCGGGGCAGGGGAATTTCAGAACGTAGGTTGAGTTTGCAGCTTTGTCGGAAACGTGTGTGCATGCACACAAACTCTTTTGGTTGACTTGTAAGTGAAGCAGTTGGTTCCAGAAGCTCTTATGTTTGTGCTCTGTGTTGCTTTTTGGCCCGTAACCTCATTTTTAAAGCACTCGAATGGCATCTCTTCTGCTTTCCACGCTTTCTCCTTCCCATCCTGAATCTGCTTTGTGTTTTATTCCCCCCCTCCAGCTGCTGCAGTATCTCGGAAGAAGAAGCGGAGAATGGGAACCTATAGCCTGGTTCCCAAGAAAAAGACCAAAGTGTTAAAACAGAGAACGATGATTGAGATGTTTAAGAGCATAACTCATTCCACTGCGGGTGCCAAGGTAAGGGCTGAGCCAAACCTGCTACTGACTTGCTTGTTGGGGGAATAAAGGGCTTGACTCTTTCATCCATGTGTATTTGGCACTGGGAGACCAGCTCCATGTGCTCATTGTAGATCTGTCATTCATTCTTTACAACTGCATTCTCACTGTAACCATTTCCCACCCTTCTGCGGTTGGTGGTTGGGAAAGTTCTGCAAATGGGCAGTTACAGGGAGTCTTCTCAGGTGCCGTGTGTCAAGAGACCTTGAACAAATGAAAACAACCTCTTTCTGATTTTTTGTTTTGTTTTGTTTTTTTGCTTCCCATTTCTCTTGGAACTGGGGATTTCTCAAGGTGACCCTGACAAATGTTTCTGCCTTGGAGCCCTCAGGAGAGTCCCTCGTGTTAGTGCTTGAGGTTGCAAGGCGAAAAAGGCAGGTGATTTTAAAAGGTGGGATTCGGAGCTGGCCTGACTGTGCTCCCACTGCAGTTCGTGCCAGGGGAGTTTTACCATTCAATTCAGTGAGAGCTGAAAATCCCAGCTTGAGTGTTAGAACTTCTTTTCCTTTCAGAGGGACCCTCCCTGGGTCCTTGAGACGACACAACGGAACTGTCCCTTTGTGAAATAAATTTGATGCTTTCAGTTAACTGGTCAGTCTTTACTCATGATTACTCCTAGTAAGCATCAGGGCTGACCAGTGACCCTGCCATTAATGCTCTGTACTGCCATAAGAGCCCAGCATTACTCCCGTTGGCATCTCGTCCTCCAGGTTGATAGGGCTAGGTTGCTTGCGGCAAAATCTCTGTCCAGATGCATTAGCGGCCTTACTGGATTCTGAGGGAAAACTCGTCCTGTACTCAATTCACAGCCGGTGTCCTGGTACAAAGAAGATGATGTGAATCTGTGGTTAGATGCAATGGGCCAGGAGCATGAGTTGCTGTGGCCTTCCTGGTTTATGTACTTGGGTATGTTTCAGGGTGAAAAGGACCTAATTGACATCAGCCCTCACATGAATGGGGAGAGCATAGAGGTGGACTCCGAAGAGGAAGACTCTGACGACCTGGAAGAGGAAGACGAACATGGAGCTGAACAGTCCGCTGCATTTCCCGCAGAGGACAACAGGACCTCGAAGGAGGTCTCATCTGATGCTGACAATGCCAGAAAGGTATTTGGATGCCTTTCGAGTGACTGTGAAAGAGCTGAAAGGGGATTTTTGTACATGGGGACAGGACAGAGAAAGAGAGGAACCAAAGTTCACAGTATGAAGTGAGGACGTTGCTAGGACTTAGCACTTGAGGTGGCAGAGAACAGGGCTATGGAAGCAAAGGCTCCTGGTGACCTGCTACTTCTCCTCCTTGCCTGCTGTAGGAATTTTGAAATTGGGGCATTGCCGTACAGGATTGTTTAGTCTCATAGCCTGTCTCGGGACAGTGATCAGAACCAGAGGCTTGAGGGATAGAAGCAGAAAACCCATAGTAGACAGTCATAAAATGAACTTATCAAAGAGCAAGTTTCTTCCTAATCCTCTTCAGTGATAGGCTGTTTTATATCCTGAAGCAAGAGGGTTTATATTTGAAGCAGTAAAAACCAGATGCACCAAACATCGCCATATCTGTTCATATCACCGTTCCTGAGTGGCTGGATCTTTATATATTAGTAGGAGCCAAACAGATGGCGAAGACATGAAGCTGGCCCTGCCTCTGGGAAGCCACAAAGGTTACAATTTTCATGCCGAGTAGCAAAGCTTTTCCTTGTGCTGGAAGTGGAGCTCCCAGTCCTGCCCCAGTACACGTGCCCCTGCTGGGAGTTAACAGACGAGGGGTTCTTGCTTTGGGAAGTGAGTTCTGTTAGTTCATGTTCTGGCTAGAGCATGGATGGTGCTTGGTGACAGAAGCCCTGTGGTTGCATGATGAGGGAAGGTGCTTGGGTTTGAAATAGCTGACATGGCCGACTCTTTCTCTTCTTGGGGGGATGCTGACTACAGATGGAAGATGGTGAATCTGAGGAGGAGCAAGAGTCTGGAGAATCTGGGGAGGAGGAGGAAGATGGAGATGAATCTGACTTGGTAAGCCAAGCTGCGAGACGTTTCTTTTCAATCTTTGCCCTGTACGCTCTGCCTGAGAGAGAGAGAAGCACCAGGGTTCCCTGCCAGTGTGACGGAATCACTGTCTGAAACCCAATGGAACTACCCACACGGGTGCCATATTTTCCATAATGTCCATGATTTGCAATAGAACCAGTTGCCTTCTAATGCTCACTAATGAGCTTTTGTTTGTTCGTTGTTTTCAACAAGGTGCTGACTAGTTTCTTCTTACGTTTAATGTTAATGGAAATATTTGATGGTTGCTCTTAAATTCTTCCTTAGATACAGACCTGGCTGAGTCTAGAACCATTTTTTTTATAAGCTGAAATTGAACCCTCCTTTTCAGAACACTGTCAAGTTCATTCATTAATCCACGGCCCTGGCCCTCCCTGGTCCCTGTGAGCCATGGAACACCACAGAGAAGAGAGATTTAGGCTTATAAACAACACACAGAGTCACCTGCCTCAAGCAAAATGGGGAGATAAATGCACTTTTTTACAGCGTCAAAATGTTTGCACTTTTTGGGTGTCCACTGTGAGATGTCTCACGGGAACTTGGTTTTCATACAGTGCTGACCGGCCTCCAACCCCTCTGAAAATCAGGCCCCCTTTTAAGGCATCCCGAATCACTAGTCGCTTATGAAAATCTTTAGCCTCAGTCGTTTCTTTCAATTATTTGCATAATTAGTTTATCTGGCTGAGCGGAAGGTTGGAGGTGGAACAAATTGCAACAAGTACCGTTTCTGTTAAGTTGGGGAGGGAAGGGAAGGTCAGATCCTGGTCAGTAGTAATGCACCCTGGCATTGGTTTGTTTCTGGCTTCCAGAATAACTTTTCCTGGGCAGTTCCTTGATGCGTCTCATTATCCCTTCTGGGACAATTCACGGTGTTGGATTTTGATCTGTAAAGCCCTTTGTGGTTTGGATCCTGGCTGTCTGAGTGACCACGGCTCTCCCAATGAGCCATTAGGGAAGAATGAGCAGCAGAAGCATTTGACTAAGAGTCCCTATAGTTAAACACCTGGAGCACAGTGTAGTCAGCAGTACGCTTGGCTCTGTACCTTACTCCTCTCATTGGTCAATACGAGTCTGAACCTGCCCTGGGGAGCAAGAGCTCAGTGCCAGCTATTTTCTAAGTGGCTCCGGTGCGAGGGTAGAGAGTGGTATAGAGTATTTTGAGGAGGAAGACAATGTAGAACTGAAACCTCTTCCTTGATTGAAGTGAGAGTTGGGTTGGGCCATTAATGGGATGTGAATTTAAATTTGAACATGGACTTAGAGGCTTAGATTTTCAAGGCTGCCTGAGAGATTTGGATGCTTTGACCACCAAGTCTGGAGTATGTTGTATAAGCATATTACATACATTAAGCAGTAAATCAACCTGGATTTGTGGACCTCACTGATGAGACAGGCCTCCAGAGTGCTGGATGCTCTCTCTCTGTAGTGAGTGTGATTGGGCTGTGTGTATACCCAGTACCTTGTCCCAGAAAAGCATGTTGAAAGCGAAGCATGCACTGTTTTAATGATGGAAAACGTGCCCGCGCGTGTGTCTAGTAAGCTCTGGAGACTTCTTAGCACCACTTTGATTTCAAACTCTGATTCTCAGTTACACTAACCACCCTGACATCACTCTGGTGGTGTAAGTGGCCTTAACGTGGGTAGAAATGAGTATTGGCCACCGGTCCGGGTGTGCTTTGTGTGCAAATGGCCTTTCTGGTTATTCAGAGCTCCGAGTCCAGCATCAAGAAGAAACTGCTGAAGAGGAAAGGAAAGACGGACAGCCCGTGGCTGAAACCCACCCGGAAGAGGAGGAGGAGGAATAAAAAGAAACAAGCCAGCGTGTTAGGTAATTGGTTGCGTTTGTCTGCTAACTATACAGAAACAGGCCTTCCAGGTGAAGATAAAAGTATGGTGGCCTCTACTCCCAGTTGATTTGTTGCCTTGCCTTTGTAGATGTTAAGGATGATAAGTGGGAGGAGGGAAGGGCTTGAGTGGAAAATGATTACAGGGTAAGAGGTTGCCTCTGTTACCTTCAAATGCATCTCAGGATTTGCATAGGAACTTACACCAGCATCCCTGTCTTCACCAGCTTTGAAGAAGACACTTCGGGCCAGTTTACACTTGAACTTTAGCTACGTTAGGGCCCCAGGTACAAAAGAGCTGTCCCCAATGCATTTTACTGTGCTGTTTGGTTTTACACCACCAGCCGGACATTGACTCTGCCCCCAAACCACCCACAAAACCTGAACTGTTTGAGATTTGAAAAGGTTCAGGGGCACAGTGGAGCAATATAGAACCATGGTGTAACCAGGGTCGTCGACACAGCTACTGTTGCAGATAGACATTATTATTTAGTATTTGTATTTTTGTAGCGCCTAGGTGCCCCAGTCATAGGCCAGAACCCCAGCGTGCTAGGCGCTGTACAAACACAGAACAAAACAGTCTCTGCCCCCGTGAATTTCCCGCACGTGAATCCTCTATACTTCAGAACACCGATGCCCAGCAGCCAGTGACTGTGTGTGAAGCACTTATGGGCACTTCTCCCTTCACAAAGGAATCAGTAGGTTTTTCAGGTAACATGGCAGATTTGGGAATAACCCCCAGTCTTTGTTCTTCCTCCAAGACAGCAGAAGAGCCAACAAGCAGAAAGGCTGCATCGGTTTGGGTAGAAGGCAGTGGGGGCAGGTTGGCTGCTGCTCCTTAGGTGAACATTTCCCAGTTAGTCATGGGATTGTTCTCGTGCCTGCCTCGTCCAACCAGAGGAAAGAGTACCATAATCAGAGCCTGTGGCAGAGAAGGAGCAAATCAGGTGGCTTTTCTGTAGTAAGAATTAAGATCCAAGCAAATCTCACAAACTCATCCAAGTATGCTCAGAAGGGACACAGGAAAACCACCATGTAGGCTGGGGCATGAGGCTTTATGGCTCTTGTGCAGTTGCCTATGCCTGGTTTTGGGTATTCCCATTATATGGAAGCAATGCAAAGTGTGTGATGGTTGGCCTCTTGGCACCTCCACAATGAGGGCAAAGTTCAGAGTGTCGAATTTATTTGACCCAAAATGTGCAACATACTGTATAGCATACACTGCCCTTTCGCGAGCTGCTGCAAAGAGAGATTGAAGGGAGGGTGGGTCTGATCAGTTCTTTGGCCGCAGGGTGAAAGAGGTTGAGTCTCCAGGAGTACAGCGGTGAAGCCTTTCAGTCAGCTCCCTTGTTAAAGGTTCACACTTCTCCTTCACCATCAAATGGTTTATCCAATGGGTGAAGCGGTCTTTCTGCTTGCAGACTTTCTGCAGACAGACTGACTTTTACCAACTTCTGTCATAACGGGCTGAGTGAACGCGTTTCAGTCCCTGGGTTGGTTCATAGTGTGACAGCGATCACATCAGTCGTGCCCGGTGTTTCTTTTCCCTGATTGGATGACGGAAACGTTATTAATAGGAAGTGGGGGTGCCAATCACTTCTGGGCAAATAGCTAATACTAAAATGCAGGCCTGGGTCCCGTTGCTGACCTGCACATACAGGTGTTGGCGTGAAAACCAGATGTTCTCCAGTCATCCAGGGGAACAAAAGCCCGTTGGCACCAATTAGACTAAGTGGTAGGAGCAAGCAAGAAACAAGTGTGAAGATGGGTGAATCTAAAGGGGCTTGAAATGCCTGAAAAGATTCCCAAATATCCCGTCCCCCCTCCCAAAATCTCGATTCAGCGGCAGCATTGCTTATTTAATGGTAGGATTGGGCACTTTCGCTCCCCCTCCCATTAATCTGAATGTCAGCTGTCCCATTCCCTTCCAGTGTTTTTATGTGTACGTTATTGGTTCGTTTGCACTGCCTGGCTGGGGCAGTGGCCTAGAGAGATTGTGGGGTAAGTCAGGGTGCGCTAGGCTTCCATCCCTTTCTCTTGCCATTTAAGCTTCTGCTGCTGATGCAGTACAGCAGCAGACAGATGTGTGTTTGGAAGGCAGGACTTGTTTCTCTCGGTTTATTCTTTTATCGTTACCTAAGTGGAAGTGAAAAATCTACCCGATCATACAGAGAAGGAAATAAGAGATAAGAGATCAATTGTAACATACGTGCCCAGATGTTACGTTTTCATTATTCTGTGTGCATCTGTATTTATAGACTCTTAGGAGCATTGCCTGCATACTGCTTTCTTGTGATGAATGTGGCCTTTATACATACACACACTCTTTTTTTTGCTATATAAATATATGTATATTTTAATTTAGGTACTGAAGCGTATAAACCACCTTTGGGAGGCAGAGAGGGAGCTGGGCAGGAGAATAGTATGGAATACATGGAAGTGTCTCTTGATTCTTTGGATCTCCGAGTAAAGGGAATTCTATCTTCACAATCAGAAGGTGAGTGTCAGCTTTCTAAATATGGCCATGTACCATTTTGGTTCTTTGTTTCCTTGGTCTTATCCTCTGTATTAAGATGATGCCCCCTGGTGGCTACTGATAGGAGAATTTGAAGAGATGCATCATTAAAAAGGCAGCTAGCTAATCTCACTGAGCTCAGGGACATAGGTGACACCGTTACTGTCTGGGCCAAGTGGTGTGCAGAACGGGGTTCAAGGAAGGGAACCCCGCTTAAATTAGGTTACTGAGTTTTGTTGGTGGATTTTAAGATTGCAAACATTTCTCAGCGAGGATGCAAACCTTCATAGTTTTGGCTGACTTTTTCTCCCTCGATTTTTGTCTGCCCAGTTTTGCAGCTCCCTGCCCCCTTTTAAAAAAACCCTTATTTACCCAAAAAGCACCACGCCGCAGCCCTGCAGTATTCTACAGTCCTAGCCCCCAGCACTGCAGTGTGACTATTGCAAAGTGGGGTGCGTTGGCTCATGACTGTACGTACGTTCTGAGACGGGCAGGTCGACTCCCTGAGGATGGAATGCTTCTCCTACGCAGGAGGGCAGTGCCCGGGGAGCCGAGTGCAGGGCTGTCTGCCTGTTGGCTCCAGAGAGGCCTCTTCTAATGAGAAGGCTGCTGTTCCCAGTGCTGAATTTGTCTTGAGTCCAGCGCTTCATCATCAAACTGACTCTCCCCCACACTGTGCCGCCTTTGGAAGTCTGCCGTATTCTTTCGATCATGGGACATCACAGAGCTGGGGGGCGTGTCCACCACGCACGGAAAGTCAATTTCTCTCCCTCCCCCAAACCCCCGTGAGCTGGTGGTGGGTGTTTTGACTGGATCCGCTGAATGTCAGAAGGGCTGTTGAAATGGCAGCTTGGAAGGAGAAATAAACTGCTCCTCACCTTGTGATCCTGGCAGAGGCTCCGTTTTCTTAAGGCTTTATATGGCTTTTACACAAAAATGTACAGGGGCCTTCAGCGCACTGTCATGACCCATCCTTAGCTGGCTCGTTCAGCTAGTTGGCTGCAATAGAGACAGACTTTATCCGTGGACTGTAGTGGTTCTTGGAAGCCTAATACTTACAGCGTGGGGATGTTCCTTACGAGAGGAAAACGGATTGGTTTTTAACCCTTAAAATGGTGTCCTCAGAGAAGAAAACGAATGTTGATTTCATAGTGTCACCAGAGGGGAATCTCTACGGTGACCTGAATGATTAGTATTGGTGTTTCAACCTTTGCCCAGAATAAAATAACTCCCCTTTTGAAGCTTCTTTATTTTTTAAATCAAAAAGCAGCATGATTACTTCACTTGAAGACCTAATAGCTTCCCAGGCTTGGCTCTGAAGAACAAGACAGTTTTGAATTAGCCAAGGGGAAATGTATAGGAAGTTTAAAAAAAAATGTGTGTTTCTGTAACTCAAAAATGTGTAAGGAACACTGTTCAGATAGGATTCAAATATTCCGTCCCTGGCTCAGACTAAATGTGCCAAGGAATATTTTTCAACCATGTCATAAGCCTTTGCAAACAGAAGCCAGTGATGAAATACTTTCCTGACATTCTGCCATGCTGCTATAATGTAGCTTCAGACTTTGAACTGCAGTTGGTCCCCTTCAGGTTATCTGATATTTAGAGTATTGGGAGTCAGGACTCCTGCGTTCTCTATTCTCTGCCACAGGTGCACTGTGTGACTTTGGGCCAGTCACTCTTTCTGGGGTGGGGTTTTCAGTTGTCATAAGTGTCTGCTTCCATTGAAATTAGTGGTAAAATTCCCAGGGGGAGCAGAGTTAGACCAACACTGGACACTTCTGAAAACTCCACACTAAGTACCTTGGTTTCCCCCATCTGTAGGATAGGGATAAGAACAATTGTGTACCTTATGCTTGTAAAGTGCTTTGAGAACCTTATATGGAGGGGGCTCTAGAAGGGTAAAGCTAACATTGACCAACTGTCCCCTTTTCTTCCCTGTGAGTGTTCTCAGGAGGTAATTTACAGAGCTGACTGACTTGACTTTCGCACCGTAGGTCTCTCTAATGGCCCTGAAGCAATGGAAATGGATGGTCTTCAGGAAGTGCCTCTCTGTAGCTGTCGAATGGAAACCCCCAGAAGCCGAGAGATTACCACGCTAGCCAACAACCAGTGCATGGCAACGGAGAGCGTGGACAATGAGGTAGGAGCCCCTCCTTCAGCTTCTCTCAGCTTCCTCCCATGGAAGGGTTAGTCCCATCTGCTTCACACGCTGAGGACTCTGCCTGCTCTCTTTGGGGAGAGACATTGGATGTGCTGAGTTGGTTTGACTTTGACGGCAGGAGTCTGAAGAGGCCTGTGCTGAGAACATAAGTGCACTCAGTTTACAGGCTAGTTTCCCAGCCTGGGGCTGGTCCCCAGACTAGTCCATGCAGAGGGCGGTTTGGGAGCAAATAGGACCAAGAACTCTCCTCGCGGCCCATGTATTGTAGCAGGTAAAGTGGCTGTCGGCTGCTTGAAAGCCACCTGCCGTCCCTCCTGCTTCGGCCCCATGACTAGGCTCTCGAGGGATCTGGCTCAGCTTCAGGAGCACGTGTTGCAGCTGCACAGAAGTGCCAGTAGACTCTTCCCCCGATAGCGTGTGCAGTTCTGGTGAGAGGGGCATAGGGAGGGGAGAGAGCCAGGGAAAATAACCTCCCCCCCCCCACACACACACACAAGGAAAGGAGCAAAAAGTTAACGTGGGGAGGATACAAAATGAGAAGGAAAAAGAGAAAGGGAGGCAGAAGAGGGGAGAGAGGGGACAAAGGAGACATAGCAGCTGAATGGGGTATAGTGCAGGGAGCATCTATCAGGCCCCGCAGAGGCGCTACAGCACGGTAAGATCGGGACCCGCCGCTTTGTCTGAATAGCGACACCGGGCCCTTTTATTGGGCTGGGAACACAAGCTCCAGCACTCCATACACATCAGCCACCCACTGAAAACAGGGACGTGCCACTGTGACACCAAGCCAGCCCAGCGGTAGGGGATGGCGCTCTTGGAGAGCGAACGGAGCAGGGGCAGCAGGTGGTTCTGGGCTGCTTGTCTCAGGCTGTCCGGCTGGGCTGGCTGGTTAAAATAAAGGCACTCCAAACCAAGTGGAATAAAATACATTCGCATGCATCAGACTGAGCACATTCAAACTGAGGAAACATGGGAGGCCGTTTCTCTTGATTACTCAGGCGCCAATACAGACCTTTCCTAGCGCTTGGAAAGCGTTTCTGGAGCAGTTGCCCGCCCACTAACTCCCACCTATACTTCCCCTCCCCTACGTTACTTCTCTGGTACAAGGCTTTCTAGATCCCAGAAGCCCTGTGCTGCCTTCAGGTTCTGCTGGCTGAAAAGTGCTACGCTTGTGACTTTCAATTACAAGCAGAGCTCGCCTGGTTCCAGTGACTGCCAGCAGCTCTGAAGTAAACCCCTGATTCGTCCTCTCTGGGGAGCTTGGGAGGCACCACTTCAAGCAAGAAAACAAACTGTTAAACTTCCTTTTTAATGGGAGACGCTTGCCTTCCCCGCAGAACACAGCATCACTTGCACGGGGCAGGGAATCAGAATTGTTCAACTTCTTTTTCTGGGTTCTGGAAAGAATAGGGATGGGGAGATAATTAGCCTTTTGCAGGCCACCTGTATTCCAGTCACCTCCGCACACGAGTACCCCATGGCAAAGGAATCCCCAATGCGAGACAAGAGCTAGTCATTGAAGGGAAAACATCCCTAGAGCCTTGGGGAGGAAAAGACCTGGAGTCTCATTCTCAGGGGTCTCTTGACAAGGAAGAGAGGATCTGGCAAGAAGCTATACAGTTCTCTGAGAGATCCCTTTCCCAGACAAATTGGGGGTGAGCAGGCCGAGGGAATAATGGCCACCCTTTATATTAAGGTTCTATGTTATAAAGCATTAAGAAGTGGCTAATAGATGTTTTAAGCATGTTACATGACTAGTACATAGTTCGATGTTGTAAGCACAACATTGGAAGGGGTTATCAAAGGTTATAAGCCACCTGTTGGCCTCTGTAACAATTGATTGTCAGTTTGATAAAAGAGCTATTAATCATTTAAGTACTCTTTAAAAACTACCTGGAAATGAAACCTTAATAGAAAGTGCGACCAAGGTAACAGCAGGACTACTTAATACAGACAGGCCGACCTGCTATGTCTGATCAAATTTGCTTAGTTTTTAGGTAAAACAAGGGAATTTGTTGGCTAATTTTCAGCTCACTCTGAGTGAGAGGCTGCCACTTTTATTAGTGGCACTTCTGCCCCAAGCAGCGGTGTTGACAGTCACGTCAGTGAGTTTTAGGCGCAGTGTTTTGATTTGGTAGGGATGTTTTTCACAATAGGTTGTCATGGTATTTAAGGGATGGGGGGGGAGGAGGTTTTTTGGAGGCGGTGCTGGAGGGGTAGAATTTAAGGAGTTGGTGAAAGTTTTGGAAACCCAAACATAACCCCATGCTGCCTAGAGCTTGGCACCCAGGAAGTGAAAATGACGAGATGTATAAGTGCGAATGCAGCAGGGGGAAGCACTGGTTTCTCTGATCCAGTAAAGCAAGCAGCATAGGTGTTGATATAGGTGATCGTGAAAATAGGTTAATAACCTAAGGTAGTGGGAGAGAACATAAGGATCCTTTGAATCAGACATTGATGGCAACTCTATCCCTAGAAGGCCAGATTTATTTTTTTTAAAGGTTTCAGCACACAGTGCTCGCGCAGTGTGTTGAGCTCTTGTGAAAATCTGGCCCTTAACGTACCTGAGCGTGTTCCAGCACGGGACCTCAACAAGCGCAAGCCATAATTTAATTGCCCAGTGATTCTCCCTCTGTCTCATGATGTGTTCACTTTCGAACAGTAACACGCTTTGGTGCATTAGGTCTTGTTCCCTCAGTCAATGACGCCCTCCGTTTCTGGCAGAATGAGAGGGAGTGTTTGGTGACTCAAACCCAGGGGCTGCCCATTCTGCTGCGGCTTGGCTCTTGCGTATTTCCAGTTATGAATTTCCTTATGAGGAGTGAATGACTCTCTGGTCCATATGCATGTTAGTTAGTAAATGATGCATTTCTTCCTGTGAGAGCAGCTTTCCCTGCTCCCTATTGGACGGCTAATGCTGTCTGGCGTGCATCTGAATGGCTGCGAAAAGGCCAGGTTTCATCACGGCAATGTGCACAAGCCGAGAGGGTGGTCTGTGTTTTGGTCTCCAGTAATTGCGTTTCCTTTCATTATTCCTGTTCCAGCTGGGCCGATGCACAAACAGCGTGGTGAAATATGAGCTGATGCGCCCGTCGAACAAGGTCCAGCTCTTGGTGCTGTGCGAGGACCACAGAGGGAGAATGGTGAAACACCAGTGCTGCCCTGGCTGTGGATACTTCTGCACTGCAGTAAGTCTCTCATTTGAGCCTGGGGGGACCCAGAGGTGCTGCGGGGGCCTAATGGAGAGGCCTGCCAGGCTGCTTTTCAGTGATCACGCGTATCTTTTCTCCCTCTCACTGCTGGGAAATGCTGCTTCAAGTGCTGTGGAAAGGTACAGCGGCAGCTAGGTAACATACCCTGGGGTACCTTTAGCCTCCAGAGGAACTTCAAAGAATATTATTGTCTGATCCAGCCTGACAGCTATACCATGTTGGAGGCCTTGCCTTAAGAATTTCAGGGCTGTGGGTGTCTTCCCCCCCCCCCTGATCTTTCCCATAATGACTTTTCCCAGTTTACCTTTGTAGATTCCAAAGCCAGAAGGGACCATTGTGACCATCTAATCTGACCCCCTGTGTAATACAGGCCAGAGAACTTCCCCAAAATAATTCCTAGAGCAGATCTCTTAGAACAGGGGTGGGCAAACTACGGCCCGCGGGCCACATCCCTTTTAATCTGGCCCTCGGCTCCCGCCAGGAGCGGGGTCAGGGGCTTGCCCCACTCCGTGCGGCTCCCAGGAAGCAGCCAGCATGACCCTCCTCCGGCTCCTACATAGTACTCAGAGGCACGGCCAGGCTGCTCCGCGCGCTGCCCCATCCACAGATGCCGCCCCCGCAGCTCCCATTGGCCCCAGCTATCCCAGAGTGCATCAGTCTGTGCCATCACAATAATGGGCTTTAGGTAACACTGGTGCCACAGAATGATGGATTCTGGGATAACTTCAAGTCATCAGGAAGTGTTGGAGGATTTTGGAGAGAGGAGAAGAAAGTTATTAGCAGCCGGTTAAGTGGCGTTCTACAGCGCACTGTTATAGGGCTTTGAGTAAACACAAAAGTCATCCTGATGTAGCTAAGTTGGTTTAGAAACTGAAGTTGCTACATCGGTGTAACCCCTTGCATGGGTTCTCTGAGATTGGTTTAGGAGTGTAGCTCTGTGTAGGTAAGGCCAGGCATTAACTCCATTGTCAGTGTAGCTTTACAGCACACCTGTAAGTGAAGGCCTGCACTAGAGGTCAATTGTCAGATTTTCTTAGTGTGCAGACCTGTCATCTTGACATGTGCCCCTTTTGCTTTTGGGAGCATCATGTGCACAGAGAGAGCATCCACTGGGAAAGGGGAAGTGTGACTCCAATGTAGAAGCCATTACAACATGCCACATAGTAGAGCTTGTGTTTCTAGAAACACCAGCAAGAGTTTTGATGTTGGGAGATGTTAGAGCAGAGAGCGGGGAACCAAGACTCCTGAGTTCTGTTACCAGATCGGTTAGTGGCTTGGTTTGTAATCCTCGCCAATCAGTTGTTTCTCATTGCTGCTGTTTTGTTCATCTGTAGAATGGTGATAATTCTGGCCTTCCTTCCCGGCGTGTGCTGGTGATACTAAAGCAATACTAAAGGTGATAGTAAAGAGAAGGGCGAAGAACATTATTATTTATGACTGAACATGTGAACTACTTCTGTGTGTTCTCTCCCCCCAGGGCACTTTCATGGAGTGTCAGCCTGAAAGCAGCATTTCCCACCGTTTCCACAAGAACTGTGCCTCCCAGGTTAACGACACGAGCTACTGCCCGCACTGCGGGGAAGAGGCCTCTAAGGCGAAGGAGGTGACGATAGCAAAAGCAGACACGACCTCCATGGTGTTGCTGACCTACGAGCAGGAGAAGCCAGTGGCTCTGGAGGGAAGGGCAGACACCACCACAGGGAGGTGAGTTGCTGCTCAGTGGAAGCATTGGGCCCTCCATTGTGCCTTGATTTATGTCTGAAACACACACCACCACTACCACCGCTTCATGGATCAAGCAGATTCCTGGTTCTTGTCTTTTATGTGCCAAATCCACCAGCTGGAAGCTGAAGGCTGTACCAGGATGATGCACTAGACTTCCACCTCTGAAGACCTGGCCTCCCATGTCACAAGTTAAATGAGTTCTTAGTGTCAGTCCAGTCCCCAGAGACATTTGTCCACCTCATAAAACCACGATGTAATTCAGCACATCTTGCATTCTGCTCGAGAGAGGCCCAAAATTAGCAGGGAGAGCTGCAGGGACTGGGGTGGATTGGCAGAGCTGCGTGAGGAGCCTAGGACTGGATTAGTAGTGGGTGTCTGCAGGTCAGGATTGGGGTTAGCAGATATCATCTCCGAGAGCAAGCTTACGTAGCACCGGACCATAACACATGTGGCTCCCACCAACCAGCATGTGTGCATAGAGAAAATCAGAGTGAGACGCAAATCACCACCTGTTCTGGAAGTCTTCAGTATTGAGCAGCGCTTAAGAGAGATCCTAAATCTTGAGGTTTATCTGAACGTGTGCTAATGATCTTTGTCATTTGCCGCCTTGTACTTTCTCAACAGACTGCTGGGACAGTGCTCTCTGCCCCATGCTGCAGTAGTAGCTGTGTCCCCAGATATGTTACTTAGAGCACAACTACTCTAAGGAGAGGGTAACGTTGCTTCTGGTCCGAGGAGAATTCTGGCCAAGAGGCCACTTTTCAAAATTGTTTAAGGCATTTGCATTTAAAACTCGTTTTCTTTCCTTATTTGGCATAAGACGTATGTGCTCTTGTCTGGGTTTAATGCTTACGTTTGTCTCTCTCTCTCTCTCTCTCTCACTTCAGTGGCATTGGAACACAGTTGTCTGAGGAAGACAAGCCAGAGAGTTTGGCTACCGAGGGGTTTGATTTGGCTGGGTCTTCTGTTTTTGTGAAGCCTGCCACTGGCCTGCCTCAGGGACCAGTTAAAGAAACCTTGGAAAGCGCTTTGATTGCCCTGGATTCAGAAAAGTAAGAACTGGCCCCCGAGTCTCTCCAGTGCCACCCTGGTTCATTGGGCTGGAACAAACCAGGATTTAGTCTCTTTGGGCTTTGAGGCCCACTTGAACACAGCGTGTTTCTATTCAGATCGGTCATTCTCCACTGAGGATTGTGGATTCTGAGCCCAGCTTCTGCTGCATCCATCATGCTGATGGATTTGCTAGTGGGGATTAGTCTGCCTACCAAGGTTGACCTACCAGGGATCCCCATTCACAGTCTTAGCACACCAACAAGAGTGAACCCCAAAGTCAGGAGCTCCCTCTGTCTGGCTCCTTTGAGCCTTCTCCCTTCAGACAGTTGCCTAAATAGAAACATCCTACTAGATATTCCGAGAAGCCCGGAGTCCTCCAAAAACAAGGTAATTAATGGCTGCTGTTTAGCAGCCATGGTAGAGGTCTGTTGAGCAGCTGAACCCCGTGGAACATTCACACGAAAGGTATTGCTAAAGGAGTCGCGGGGAGAAAATGCTGCTTCCTGCCTCTAACGCCTCGCTCTGTGTGCGCAGCCGTGTGACGCTGGTCACACGCTGCTTGAGTGGGTGTGGTAAAAAGCCGAGCGCTTGCAGTAGCTGCATTCTCTCGCTTTCAGTGAGGGACATCCACTGGGTGAACCCAAAGGCTCTGTCTAGTGGGCTCGGGAATAGGGCTGTCCATGGTATGTCTGAAGCGGGTTGGCAGAGGGTGGTAGTAAGGTGCCCTTCAAGGAGAGCAGATGCACATGGTACTTCCTGATATTCCTTAGGAACAGATTTCTGGTATGAACCGATGGCAGTCAGGAGAAGACAGAGCTCTTGGGATTTTTCTTTAAGAGTAAATAATAAGCCTGTTTCCTCCCTGCTACAGACCCAAGAAGTTACGGTTCCACCCGAAGCAGCTGTACTTCTCTGCCAGGCAAGGGGAACTTCAGAAGGTCCTGCTTATGTTGGGTAAGTGGATCCTTCCCAGAAGGTACTAGTTTGGCAGTACTCCAGCTCCTGCAAGTCAATTGCCCCAGTGCAGTTCACTACTTTGCATTCCCCGTTGGCCCGGGTGGGAGGGTGTTGGAAGCTAAAATCAGTTTTGCCAATAACTTATCGTTGGCAATTGTTTCTCTTCTCTCTCATATGTGGACCCATCTGAATTTGGACACCGTTTTATACAGATGCCCATCCTTAACTGCCCTCAAACATCCTCCACGTAATTTTCCAAACTGTCGCAATTTGCCTAGCCTCATAACGAGTGGGGGGATGTTTACATGCGGTAGGGAGAGTGTTTTAACTGAATACTCTCAGTGAGTTTGCAGAGAATGAAAGATCCTCAGTGTGCAAAGCTTTATTATTAAGGTGCTTAATAAACTGCAATTGGAGGATAATTTTGAGATTCTGAAGTTGCTTTTATCACTGATCACACGGGAATATTTGCTCTTTTTGTTTTGGTTGCAGGACACTGTTGAGTAGTTTTTTCTATTGATTGTGTTCGCTCCTCTCCAGTGTTTTGCAATACACTTTTGCAAATACTTTCAGTCTTTTTCTTTTAACAAACACCTTTGTCCTTTTGGCAAATATTGACTTCATTGTCTGAGTCCTCAGTAGTAGTGAAATTCGATTCACTGGTGTTTTGTGTAACTACGACTTCATCCTACATACCATATTGTCATGCCCAGCCATTATTGGCTGGCCATCATCATCATCTGTCAGTTTCTGCACAGCTGGACCAGATCTTCAGCTGGTGTTAATTGGAGTAGCTTTATTGACTTCAGTGAAGCCCAGTGTTTACAGAGACAGAAGAGGAGTGCTAGTGATCCATCAAGGACTTGTTGGTGGTCCAGAGAGAGCAAGCTGGTCACATGCTGTTGGCTTCTCCCTGGCTGCAGTGGTTAAAGTACTATCCTAGAACTTGGGTTCAATTCTCTGCTCTGCCACAGACTTCTTATGTGACCTTGGGCAAGGCACTCAGTTTCCCATCTGTAAAGTGGGGATAATAGCACTGCCCTATCTCACAGAAGATAAATACGTTAGAGACCATGAAGCACTTTGAGATCTACTGATGAAAAGCACTATATAAGAGTTAGGTGATGGTGGTATTATTATTGTAAAAGACGCTACAGATGGAGAAGTAATAGGGAAATTATTTAATCCATGTCAACAACTGCTGTTGTAGCCATCAGGATGTTAGAGAATTGTGAATGAGAGGGGAGGTGGCATGCAGGATAGCAAATGGGAAGAGAGGCAGCCATGAGACCATCTCTTGTGTTAAAAGGTAGTTCACATCCTATCTGAGAACTGCCTGGTCTACAAAAATAGTCACTCTTGGGTTTCATTGTTTTAGCACTTGGTGATAGCAATGATGTAACAACAATTTAATTTAAGCTCCCAAGCGAGATTGGTGGCAGTTCACTGGTGGTGATTCTGCTGATCTCTGTATCCCAGCTGGAGAAGAGTCTCTGTTTGTTTTTCAGTGGACGGGATTGATCCCAACTTCAAAATGGAGCACCAGAATAAGAGAACCCCTCTTCACGCTGCTGCAGAATCCGGGCACGTGGACATCTGCCACATGCTGATTCAGGTTCATCTCCATTTATATTCTTCAAATCAAGAGGCTTCTCTCCATGCCATGTCTTCCTACCCCCCATGGCTGAAAAACATTTGGGAATTAACCTGCTGAGCCGTTACCTTCCATTATACCCCTTCAATCTCAGTATTTGCTGTCCGTCCGCCCCGCCCCCCCGCTCAGTGCTTCCATTGCAAATCAAAGGCACTGTGAATAATAGTGCATTCTTCTTTTGGTCTGTGGAGTGTGAGTTGATGGGATTTGGACACTAATAAGTTTGTATAAAGGTAGACACGTGGTTAACGCCAAGAACAGGAGTACAAAAAAATGCTTTGCATTGGAACCCTCTTAAATGAATGTTTTTAAAATAGTGGGCTTTTTAAACTTGTATGAAAGTAAAGCAGAATGAATAGGCCCATGTTTTCAAAGTGGCCGGTGATTTTGGGTGCCCAATTTGAGAGACTTCAAAGGGGCTTGATTTTCAGAAAGTTCTGAGCCTCCTGTGCTCTGAAAATGAAGCTCCGGAAGGTGTCTCAAGTTGAGCACCCAAAAATAGAGGCACGCAAAATCAGTGGTCACTTTTTAAAATGTTCACCTTAATCCTGCTCCTTTTATCCAGGTGAGTTGTCCTGTTTGAAGTCAGTGGAACTACTTGCATGGGTAAGGCCTTGCAATGAATCACAGGAATAAAATCTGTTAGAAGAATAACTCTGTTAAAGGGATGACCATGTCAGGAGGATGGAGCATGGGGACAAGTCCATCATCTCATGCATTTCCTACTGCAAGGCTGTTGCGACAACACAATACTGAGGCACTAACATCCCCTGCTCCCCTAACCTGAAACACCCCTTCCACAGTGGGAATTGGGTGTTTTAGATCTTTAAAAGCATAAAAACAAAGGGGTCTACTGAAGGGTAGCTGGAAGCAATGGGCCCCCTTTTACGTGCAAAGATGAATCTGAGTCGGCCTGTTACTGCAGTAGATCGGCCTTCTCTTAACAACAACAAAATCCAAGGATTGTGCCTGCCTCTGAATTGTAGAATTTGGGTTGGTTTGTTTGTTTTTTGCTTGTTTTGAAGCAGCTTGTGTGTTATTGGGCAAAGCATAGGGAATAAACAGGCCAAATGCTTTGCACAGTACCATTCTGACAACAAATAACGGTAGGATTTTCCCAAGCAGCTCCACATTGGCCTAACTCTGCTCTCATGGAAGTCAATGGAAATTTTACTGTTGACTTCAGTGGGAGCAGTCATCCCAGTGCTGAGTGCTTTGAAAAACCCTGTCCTCACTATTGGTGACTAGGTCGTTCCAGAGCAGCCTGTGATGGATAGGGAGGGGATAGCTGTTTGTTTCCTCATCCCCATGGAGTTGATGGGCTCTTGGAAATAGAGAACTTCTCTTTGGATTTAGAGGACGTAGAGATTTTTGAGGTATTGTACAGATGATCAGAGACCAGCTGTGAATTCTACAGCGGCACAGAATGAGTTAATAACAGTGACCATCTAAGTCCAGATGTGCGTTCCTTTGTGCTCCCAATTTCTGAATATGGAAGAGAGCAAATAATGTGATTCTCGGAAAGAGATCAGCTTTGACTCCCCCTCTTCCCCATCATTTTTCTTTATGTGGGTGAATCGTTCTCTCAATAGACAACCTGCTGGCAAATCTGTATTCCCATACCCTTCCGTTGATAAACAGTAGCGATTATAATGGCTCTTGTGTTTACCTTGGCCATTTAACAGGCTGGTGCTAACATAGACACCTGCTCGGAGGACCAGAGGACCCCGCTGATGGAGGCAGCAGAGAATAACCATCTGGATGCTGTGAAGTACCTTATCAAGGCTGGAGCATTGGTAGATCCCAAGGTAGCCGTTGATTCCTTGTTTTCTTCTTGAGTGGCTGGTCAGGCTTTCCTTCCCTTTCTTGAAGGGTTTGAGTCTGGATGCAAGTTCCCAGCTCGAGGGGAAGGGGGCCTCTATCATTTGGGTCGGGCTGGCTGGTGGTAATAATTTTTTTAAATTATTTAACACCTAGATTGCAAGCTCTTTGGGGCAAGGACTGTCTCTTACTACCTAAGTGTACGATGGGGATCTGCTCCATGGTTGGGGCTTCTGGATGCTACTGTAATAAAATAATGAATAGCAATAATAGTTGGTTCTGAATTCCATGGGCACAAAGAGAGTTCTGATTTCTAACCTCTGGTTTTGTGCTCCATTAACTCAGCACTAGGCTTTTTGGGGCAGTTTTTTAAACAGGCCTCTAATTAGGTGCCTACAAATCAACTGAAGGTGAAAGAGAGAGGATTTAGCTGTCCAAGTACCTAATTGTGTAGCAGTTTGCAAGCACAAAACTGCAGTGGCAAAATCAGAGGCTGTCTTTAAAATACAGCCCTTTAATGTAAACAAATACAATAAAAGCGTGGCTGGCCAGCTGCCCGTAACATGCCCTCTTGTAAAATACATGGACGGATTATTAGTGTTGTAAATCAGATGCCATTTGGAGCCCTCCTCGCCACAAACTTCATATAGTTACCACCCGCTCACTTCAGCTCGCTGCCTGTGCTATCGCTAAGGAAGGGAGCAGTATGGTGATGATGCTTTGCCCACTGATGGGCTGGCCTATGTCTGTGGGATTACCCTGCTTGCAGGCTACAAGAGGGAGGCCAAATGCAGTCTGTCATCGGGCCTTTGACAATTCCCCTGGAGACCTTCTCCAACGTGTGGGGGCATGTGCAGGTTCAAACTAGCTGGTGCCCGGGGCATCCCCAAGCAATTGCCAAACGCCGGTCGTGTGATTTAATAATGGCACAGTGCAAAGAGATTTTTTTTTTTTAATAAAGGTAAAGGAAAAAAAACCCTTATCCTAACCAGCAAAAGTAAATTAGAACTGTTACAACCCTGGGATCGTTATTGAAATTCAATAATTCCTGAAGTTTATTGCGTTAATTAGTTTCCTGTACAATATTAGTCATGTTTGACAATAGCAGCCTTGCTACATCAACTGGGGTTCTTTTGCAGAGAGACAGAAATGCTAGCTGCTGCTTCTCTGCCCTCCCCTCGCTGAGAGAGAGGGATTGTCAAGCAAGAAAGGGGCAACTAATGACCAAGGGCATTCCTGGGTCCCCCTGCGAACTGCTGCTGTTCCTGTCAGAGGGACATCCTGGTCCCATTGAAGTCAGTGGGAGTTTAATATTAACTGTGCCTGCTCTCACACAGGTGTATTGAGAGACTACAGTTACCTCTTGTTAATCTTAGCAGAAAGGTGCTGCTGTTAGCCAGTGTCATACATAGCTACAAGCCTTTTGTGCTTATGCTACTATGAACCAGATTCCCAGCATGCTTTTCACTTATGTCAAGGTTGCAGTGAACTTTGTGCAACCACTGTTCTTTGTATGTGCAGAACCTGTCAGGAGTAAGATACACCATTGATTATTAACACGGTGCTCATGGACACTTGTGTATAGGGACTTTTGGGACACTTTAGAGAGAGTAAAAATGTTCTCTTTGCCCTGAGGCGCTTCACAGTGTAAACTGTCTAAAACCTCACCTCCCCCATAAGAACGGCCATGCTGGGTCAAACCAAGGGTCCATCTAGCCCAGTATCCTGTCTTCCGACAGTGGCCAGTGCCAGGTGCCCCAGAGGGAATGAACAGAACAGGTAATCATCAAGTGATCCATCCCCTGTCGCTCATTCTCAGCTTCTCGCAAACAGAGGCTAGGGACACCATCCCTGCCCATCCTGGCTAATAGCCATTGATGGACCTATCCTCCATGAATTTATCTAGCTCTTTTTTTTTTTAACCCTCTTATAGTCTTGGCCTTCACAACATCCCCATCCAATTAAATTGCCCCCCCTCCAGGCATTGTCTGTGAGGCACCTGTGCTCTCTGTATTGGACTCCTATTTGGGAGGGTGTCCTCACTCTTGTGGGCCAAAGAGGTGCTCCTATGTTGAAATGTGTTGCTTTTTGTGGGTTTAATGTGAAGGGATGATGTGGTTCAAATTAGGGGAGGGGTGGTTGCTTTTGATTTTTCATTTATTTTCAGCCCCTTGGGGCTTGCTCTGGATTGAGTTTGTGTGAGGTAAAAGTTTGGGTTCTCCAGAGCACGGCTGGTTTCTGATTTTATGCTGTGGGTCTCTCCCCTCCCACCATCACTCACACCCCAGCCCTCCAACTTTTCCATCCTGTAGAAGACCCCCATACTCGAAGACCCCAAAGGGGGTTTTGCTTTCAAAACGTGATCTGAGTTTCTCCTCAGCATTTCCAGACCCTCTGTCAGGCCTTGTCTCTATGGGGACCCCGTGTGGTTCCTGTGTAGAGGTGCCGGGGCAGCCCCCTGTGTGGACATACTGCACTGGTGGGAGAAGTGGCTTGTACTGAGCAGCTGCATCGGGCTAGCGACTGGGGATAAAAAAACCCAGGTGTTGGCACAGCCTTAAGTTTCTGGTTGAGATTCTCTCTCCCGGGGGGGCCCTGCTGACGTAAGGGGCCTTATGGGCAGAGTCGCAGCCTGTGCTGAAGCTCTGCCTATGTAAAGGAGAGAATTCTCCCCCACCCTTCCTGCCCCTCTGGCTCCAACGGGGGAGCAGTAGGGGGCAGCTCTATGGAGAGGGAGGGGCAAGAAAACCACCATCAGCAGATGGAGCAGGGGAGCAGCAGACAGCCAGCGCTGCAATCTCTGCAAAGCTCTTGGGAGAGCCTTTTCATCCAAGGCCCTTCTCCTCCTCCCAGCCCCCACCTGTGCTTCCTAGTGCTGGCTTGTCAGGGCTTCGCTTAACACCCTGCTGTCACCCTACTGGGGGCTGGCTACGGCTGCTGTCCCTCTCTCCTGACGTCCGCAGCAGGAGGGGCCAGGGGGCTCTCCCAGCTCCCAGACCTGTGCTCCGACCACTAGCCTGTCTCTTTCTGACATACCCCAGTGCGGCTGTTGTAACACCAACAATGTCCGACGCCGGGGAGGGCGGGAGACGATTTTCCTTGAGTTGTTCTGTGGTTTTGTTGCTCAGGATGCTGAGGGCTCCACGTGTCTGCACTTGGCTGCCAAGAAAGGGCACTACGACGTAGTTCAGTACCTTCTCTCCAACGGGCAGATGGACGTCAACTGCCAGGTAAGGCCCTTCTGCGCGGTGCCTGAGCAAGACCAGGCGCTTTCCGCGGCTCAGGAACTGTGGTCTGTCCCTGCAGTCTCAGCAGCGCTCCGTATGGTTACTCAGACACTGCTGGGCCGGTCTGGAGAAACAAACGTGCTTAGCTAATGGGGCCGTGATCCATCAATAATCTGATCCTACCTTTCCAGCCTTCAAGGCCACCACAAGAGACCCTCCTTCTCTGCCTCCCTTCCACACACATCGGGCAGCCCGGCCCACTCACCAGCAGACAGCTGTGCTCTGTGCTGCCTCTGACTCTGCTTTCGATTCCCTGCTTCCTCTAGGCCTCTGCTGATCCTGGGGCCTTTATCTCAAGGGTCTGTTAATAGAGCCTCAGTCTGCCCCTGCGGGCGCGTCTCACAACCCCACCTCCCAGCAATGGGACCAGAGAGGAAGCTGACCTGGGGCCCATTTGAGCTGTCCTGGAAAGGGTGGGGGGCAGCCGGCAGCTAAGCCATTTTCAATAGGACATCCAGCCATAAGGCGTGCAGCAACACTGCCTTCCCCATGCCTTCTTCCAGGCCCGTTCTGGGCTGCTCATTGGGCCTTATATACGTGACTGGCAGCTCCCCTGGTGCCTTGGCAGTCAACCCAATTCAGATGTAGGTTTGGGCTCTGATGCTACAATCTTATCTGCACAGACGGGCCCTTTCTCCCCCACCCCCGGAGACCCATTTGCAGTCGGTGGTGCGACGCCGGGATGCAGGAGTGGGGTGGATGGGGTTGAACCACACTGTGCTGTGCGTGAATGACAACAGGGTTTTCTCCACAACCATTTACAATCCCGTAGTGGCCTGAGACAAAGGGGGTCAGTGGCTTCCTTTGCGAGGTGCTGCCTGTCGCGGCTGCAGCCTATGGGGCCAGTGGAAATCAAGGCAGGCGCTGCTTTGTCCATGCTCTGTGTGTCTCATGCACTCCTCTCCCCTCCCAGGACGACGGAGGCTGGACGCCCATGATCTGGGCCACCGAATACAAGCACGTTGAGCTGGTGAAGCTATTGCTGTCCAAGGGGTCGGACATTAATATTCGAGACAACGTAAGACTTACCAGAGTTGGGGTTTTTAGTACATAAATGATGATCTTTATTGAAAAGCTCCCCAAACCAGTAACGCCAAGCCCCTCGGAAAGGACAGTAGGGAGCAGTGGGTTTGATAGCCAGTCCAACATGGGAGGCGCGAGCAGCCGCATTGCTTGCACTTTAGGTAGGTCCTTGCAGGACAATCTGCTAGCCTTCAACTCCAAGTATTTCCCCCTACAGTATTTAAAAATCATGTCCATAGTGTCTCTCCTGTTCCGTGTAGTAGTAAGTCCTGTGCCCAGTCGTGTCCGCAGGGTGGGGCCCACACAGAGTACCACACGTTACATGCCCCAGAGAGCTTGCACTCTGGGGACTTGACTTGCAGAAGTGCTGAGTAGCTTCCGCTCCAAATGAAGTGATGGGAGCTGCAGGGGCTAAGCGCCTCTGAGGATCAGGCCTTCGGAGCCCGATTCTGCAAACCCTTCCTCATGTGAGAAGTTGCAGATGGGACTGCTTGCCTGAGCGAAGGCCAGTCACCTGGAACCACGTTCTCTGATCGGAAAGATAAAACATGGGGCAGCGATTAGGGAGCATGTGCAGGGATGATTGGGGAGGAGGGAGAAGGCAGTGTCCAGTCCCCCATCTAGGAGATGGGTCAGACCTCCCACTGCTCCTTTTATTGATTGATTGCAACGTCTTTCCCATTTTCCCACTCTGCCTCTGAAAAACTTCTGTGAGTCCAGTGGATGTAAGAAGCTGGTTCCTATTGGTCTCCCCCAGTGCCTCTCTCTGTGTCTTCCCGATGCTGTCAGGGATAGATAGAGGTGCATATATCTCACTGCGCTCAGAATGGCTCAGACTGTTCACTAGTAGCTGTCTTCCCCGGCCCAAAAGCGCCTCCTCTTTAGGAGCCTCCATTTCTTGGGGCGCTGGGTACTTTCCAGACAGGTCCTGCCCTGACAAAGCATAAGAGTCAGAGGTGGGAGAGGGCTTTCCAGATTGCTGCAATTGACTCCATGGCCGTAATACTGGTTCTGAACAAAACGGTTTCATGGCTGATCCATCACAAAAGCCGCCAGCTACCAATCCCTTGGATCGCACATTAGTCTCACAGTGCAAATCCAATCCTTCCGTCCAGCAGTTCCCTCGCACATGTATGAGATCCCCGTTACTTTGTCCAGAGTTCCAGCATCTACTCATTGTAGGTCATTAAGGGCCAGCTCCTGCCGTCGTTCCTCACACTGAGTAGCGCCTTACTCCTCAAGCAGCCCCATTGATTTTAATCAGCGTGAAGTAGAATGGCAGGAGCTGTAAATTGGTCTGTTCTCTCTGTCACCTGATACGCAGTCTGTGCCGTGGTATCCTTGCTGGATTAAATCAATCTTCAGAACTATACGTGGGATTCGCTGCCATTTCTAGATGGTGGCACGCTGGGGAGCAGAAGCCCTGTCGAAAATATGCCGCCCCTGCTCCCAGGCATCTGTTTGTAACTCAGATCTTCCCTTTAATAGAGAGATTAAGTTGCAGAGACTTAAATATGCATTTTTTTTGCCATCTGTGAGAGACCTCCGTTTATAATCATCATCATCGTTATGTGGTCCCAATCAGCCTTTCTAGTGCGTGTCATGCTGAAGGATTCCAAGCTGTACTACAAATTACACAGTAATAGGATCATCCCTTAAAACATCTATATCAGCAAGATTAGTGTTCCCTTCTTTCTAGTGCTCTAGTGAGAGACTGGTACACGCAGTATTTAAGAGATGCCTGAAATCAGTTTGCTCTCCCTGTGCCTGGCGTCTTGCTTTTAGACCTTTGTACCCTACAGCTTGTGCTCTGCTTGTTCCCACCGGGGTCGCTCTCTGTGATCCTGGAGAGTTAGGAGATGGGCTAGTTTGGCTACATCTGGTTTGGATGGTTCCGCTCCTAGCCCTTCCCTGGGGCTCGTTTGCATCGGTCGTGTCTCCCTGTGGATCGATCCAGATCGTTCTGTGGCTTAGAGACAAATGACTCGTCTGTACAGATAAAGAGAGCAGTGCTGTAGTTTAGATGTAGCCTCACCATCTCCAGTGAGCGTGGAGGCGGCTGTGCTGAGAACTCCCTGCCTGCCTGTTGCAGGGTTGTGTTCCTCCGAGCTAGAGAGAAATCCGATAAAGGAGAAGGCCGGCCATGTGTTTAATGCCATAGCTACAGAGCTAAGGACAGTGGAGTCCCAAAGTGGTGGGATCTTAGTGCACTAAACAGCCTCTCCTGTGTTTTCCCCTCCAGGAGGAGAATATTTGTTTGCACTGGGCAGCTTTTTCTGGCTGTGTTGACATAGCGGAGATATTGCTGGCTGCTAAGTGCGATTTACATGCAGTAAATATTCATGGAGACTCGCCACTGCACATCGCAGCCAGAGAGAACCGCTATGAGTGTGTTGTGTAAGTACGGCGCCTGCCACCCCCGCTTTCCTTTGTTACTTTGTTCACTTCTCATTGGGACACTGGCTGGCAAGTTGAGGAGTGCTATGAAATGCCTTTACCTCTGAACACGAAACAAAATAGGATGAAGAGCCTGATTCTGCATTGCTTTGCACCCGGGCCAAGTGGGGGTGAAATACACGGGGCTGAGTCTCATGAACCCCAAGACCCCTTTGCACCACTCTGGCAGTGTAAAGGGGCCTTAAATGACGCAAATTAAAATTGCATCCACTGTCCGGCTCCTTTCCACTGCCAGAGTGGTGTAACGGGGCCTTTTGAGTGAATGAGAACCGGGCCCTCGTGTCCTGATTCAGTAGCACATGCACGGCTATAACTGACTGCACGACGCACGAGGCAGTGGAGAAGCAGGCTGAGTTTTTGTAAGCATGTGAGTGGAGCTTGTGATGGCTCCTAGCAGCAGAGCCCATTTATAGGGTTGTGGGATGCAGGGCCACTCCATTTGCAGAGCAGTTGAATGGAGGTCCTGAATGCTTTCCCAGTGTTACAATGCATGCAGCAATCCCAGTTAGTGACGAGAGCTCCGTTTAGAGGGTGAAATTCACCCCTGTACAAAGAACTAGCTCAAGGCCTATGCCCCTTTGTAAAGTTCCATTTATGTCCTCAAAATAGGGCTTCAATGGGACTTCAGTGGTGCCTAGGCCTAGTTTCATGTCCATTTGGAGCTAGGCTGGTTACAAGCAAACTCCTTTTCATGCCTGATGTAAGGCAAGATTTGGACCCAGCTCTCTAGAATTGGCAGGCTGATGTGCCACTCTGTTGCTCTACCCAGCTTCCAAATTAACCCCCCCCCCCCTTTTAGAAAGTGGTGTTCAATGAACCAGCTTTATAAAAAGGGAATTGAGGTGGTTGCTTTCTAAAGTGGTGGAACCTGTTCAGAGTCGTCATTCTCAAGAGAATGCGACCTTGAGGAATGGCTGCAGAATGCCATTTGACTCTTCCGCCTCTGATAAGTTCTTTCTGGGTGGGTTATCTATTGTTGTTGCTGTTTTGCAGCCTCTTTCTCTCCCGTGGCTCGGATGTCAGCTTGAAGAACAAGGAAGGTGAGACTCCACTCCAGTGCTCAAGTCTCAACTCTCAGGTCTGGGTGGCTCTGCAGATGAACAAGACAATCCGAGAATCATCTACTGACAAACCTGCCCAGATAGAGAAGACGGTGAGCAGGTGAGAGTCCAGCTAGCCTCTGTTGTGACTGCCAAGTGCAAGCTCTCTAGGTTGAGGGATGAGGCCCCGATTCTGGAAGGCACTTAGCTTTTAAGTTTGTGCCGAATCAGGGCTGGTGCAGCACGTGCTGAATCAGGGCTGGCATTTATGAATTTATCATCCATATGGAACGGTCCAACAGGAAGTAATAATTTATACATCTGGTTGGAAAAATGGATTCAGAATGAAACGGAATTCCTTTCAACCTTAAATATTCAGAACTCAAATTCTGCTCGGGATGCCAGTCAAGCTGCACTTGTTGATTTTGTAATCACCAGATTGTTTCGGGGAGTGGAGGATGGTATCTTTGTTGCATAAAGCGATTGTTCTCTTCCCTACCTTTCCCCTGCTGTGACAGAGACATTGCCCGGGGTTACGAGCAGATCCCAATTCCATGCATCAATTCAGTGGACAGCGAGCCTTGCCCCACCAACTACAAATACGTTTCTCAGAACTGTGTGACCTCCCCAATGAACATCGATAGAAACATCACTCATTTGCAGGTTAGATGGGCCGGGTACATACGTGGGTGGGTGGGTGTCTCTCTCCTGTCCTGGTATGGAATATTGTTAGAGAGGTTGCTGTGTGCTGATGAGAGAGCCAGCTGGAGTGTGCACTGCAGAGATGTGTTTGTTTGTGTCTGTCTGTCTGTCTGTCTGTCTGCCTCTCTAGGTGGACGCAGTGATTGAGCAAACATGGTTGAGCTGCTTGATTGTGTGCTTGTATTCCAGTTACACACTTGCCTCCTCCACCTTGTTGGTATAGGTCTTTTCGCGACAGAAGAATGGAAATTCCTCCCACTGCTCCTTGGAACTGAGAAAACATTTTGTTCCATGGAAATTTGAAAGTCAAGCCTCAGAGGCCCTGTGATGGTGGAGTGCGAGTTTTAAGATAAGAGGCAAAACCCCTGATCCTTTCCATTTTGTCTGAATTGAAAACCCTGTGGCATTTTCAGTAAGAATTGGGGTAGTTAACCCCAGTGTCCTGGCAAAATTCCAGCTTAGGCATTTGGACTCTGCCTCCCTACATTCCCCCAGCTGTTTCTCTTGGATGTAGGGTTCTTCATCCCTTCCTTTCTTAAACTGCTGCTAACTGCACATGACGTCCCACTCTAGAGATGGCTGCATTTCATGGGTCTGATGTAGCCCGTACACTCCTCTTAGGTGTAGTGAGGCTTTAATTAGTCAATGTTTTGTAGATCCTCCAATGACAGAAGCTGTAGATGAGCAAAGTAATATTTGGCAATAGTATAATCCAGGCTATTGATTGTGGTGTTCTATGTGATATCCATGAAGGCTGTGTGTTCTGGTGCCATAGTTATGAGCCCTGTGTAATATCCTAGAATTCACTCCTGCACGAGAGAAAAATGGACACAGGATCACCCCCTGTCAGAACTGACTGCAAAATTCCTTTCTGTGATCTAGCTTCCCCGCAGTCATGTCACCCACAAAAACGAGCAAACAAAATGCCCTGTGAAACCAATGAAGTTGATTGTGCTATTGTCTCATGAGAGAGAGGGAGGGATTTGTGCCTGTTTTTTAAATGCTTGGGAGGCCCCCATGTTCTTGGTGTTTGGGAGAGGGTGGGGTATATCAATAGCTAAGTTGATAGCTGTTTCCTTTCCAGCCCATTTAACCAATTTGGTCTTTCTGTTGCATTTGTGTGAGAATTGGATCTGCTCCTTGTTTCTCCCTTCCAGTACTGTGTGTGCATAGATGACTGCTCCTCCAGCAACTGCATGTGTGGCCAACTCAGTATGCGCTGCTGGTATGACAAGGTGAGGACTTGGAACTTCATGTTTGGTTTGGCCAATATTCACGTATTATAACAGTTCGTTTTAAAAAATTCTTAAAGATTTTCTAAATTCCAGTATATAAAATACTTACGACTGTAATCTTGGCTTCAGTGTGTATGTGGCAAGAGACACAATAAATCTCAAACTTACGTTACTTCTATACCAATGGAGCCATTAATTATCCCCACACGATACGCAGTGTTTAACAATCCATTCCCAAGGTACAAGCCCCATTGAAGAATGCAGTGTGCGCTGTTCAGTCATTAAGTGTTTCTGTAATTTATCAATGAGGGGAAGGGACTAGGGATGTTTTATTTTTCCCTTATTTACTGTGATCCACCTCCTGTGAAGGCTGAGTGGATGTATTTTAATTACAGGTGGCTGCTCTAGTGTTTTGTGTGTATATGCTTAAATCCTCCAGGGAGGTTTGGAGGTTAAGCCTTGGGCAGGTTCCACTAAGATCACATGTTCCCATAATCTCTGCAGGCTTCTCCCTTGGGAATTTTGGTATCTCTTGGCGTTTGCCAGGTATCCATTTTAATTGTGCTGTAACAGGCTTCACAATCCAAAGTGACTTCACTGCTTGTATCCTTCGAGTATTTATGTCCAAATTTGTTAAATATGGTGCAGGATCTGCCACCTTCTCATCTCCATGTAACTGGACGATACTTAGAGGGGCTTCTTACGAGAAGAAAGGTGGTCCAGCGGCATGAGTGCTGGCCTCAGAGTCTGGAGACCTGGGTTCTAGTCAGGATGTACCATAGACTCTCTCTTCCCCAGTTGCAAACTGTGGATAAAGAAGCATGCACACTTCTGTAAAGCACTTTGAGATCTGCAGCTGAATAGCACCGCATGCATGCAAAGTACTGTTTTTGTTTATTGCCTGTCCTTTCTGATAATGGTGCAGAGCTCCCTCAAACTTCGGGGAAGTTTGGGTATGGATCTATGTTGTCATCTGAGTCAGCTCTAGAAGATGGATGGGAACCGATGTATCAGCTCTAGATTGACTTAAACTTTGAGGAAATTCAGCTCTGGATTGGAGCTTTCCAGTTCCAAAAGAATACGGGAATATAATCTCATGTCTCTTCTCCAGGATGGCCGACTCCTGCCTGAATTCAACATGTCTGAGCCACCGCTGATCTTTGAGTGTAACCATGCTTGCTCATGTTGGCGAAACTGCCGGAATCGGGTAGTGCAGAATGGGCTCAGGTGAGAGAGAAGGCTCCCGATTTGGATCATTATTTTCAAAGGAATAAAGCTCCTTGCCTATCTTCTCTAGTCTGTCTGTAAAAGCAAAGATTTCCAAAGATGAGGGAGAAATGGTGCAGCTATATCATCATCGAAGGATGTAAACCAGAGCCAAGCCTCTGGATCCTGCTAGTGACCACAAAACAACAGCAGGGTTGTGAGATCAGCTGGGAATACCACCCTGACACTGGCCTAGACACTTGGATCCTCTGTGTTCTTGAGTCAACCCAAATGTACAATTTATTAGTTGCTTCTGGTTTTTTTTTTTAAGTAAGTGGTCGCTTCACTGGCAGTTCAGATGCTGCTTTCAGGGTAAGGTCTTTGGGGAAAATAGAATAATAATAATAATAAGGAAAAAACCCGTAGCCATTTATATCAAAATGATAGGTTAGTAGTTCATATCAGAAGCGATGGCCAAAGCTTACGGACTTGGGTTCCTTAATCTGTAACTGGTCTGATGAATTATTTTCCAGAGATGCTCTGCATCCATTGACTTCAGTGCTGTCAATCACACTATTTCTATTGTGTTGCTGAAGGATGGATGTGAGCCTTTAACTTTAGGGACTCAATTTGGTAACGTTGGCTGTCTCCTTTAAAACAGGGGAAGGGATGTTACGGAGAACTGACTCTAGGTTAAACTGATGTCGTCAGCGGTTTGGTTTAGTTTTATTTAGTAAAGAACTGATTTTTTAACTTTGAAATTGTGATGAAAATTTGAAATTTATTAAAGGAAAAAAACCCACTCAGGAGACTTTCCTGATGAAATTCTTGGCCGTGCTTTCTCTCTTTTTTTTTTTTTTTTTTTTTTCTTGTTTGCACCATTTTTTTTTTCCTTAAGGAGTTGTGCAAACAGGGTTGTCACTATTGTGCCCTGTTTGTTAAAGTCTTGCTAAGGGAGGCAGGGTGGCTCTGTAAACTGAGGTTGAGTGATAAGTCCCTGTGGAGCCTGTGATAAGGTCAGATATTTCCCAGAGCTCTATGGGCCACATCCCTTGAGGAATCAAGGATAACTCCTGGCTTTTGCTCTGCAAAGTGGCTGCTCAGTAATGATGCCTGGGTGCTCCCTCTTCATTCTCAGTATTTCCCTTATCAAATTTGCTCCAAATGAATGTTACATGTCAGTGCGCATGTTTCCCTCTGGCAGGCCTACCAGCTCTGCCTGGGGTCTGAAAAGCAAGCGATGTTCCCTGCGTCACCCCCCAACAACACAGTGTCCGTGATCCAAAACTCAGCTGCCTGTTTTACTGGTGAGGAATGGGGCAAAACAGAATGCAGCTTCCTCAGGCCTGAAGCACGGTGTGAGCCCATTTTCTGAAGCTGCTAGTGCTAAGGAAAGCTTATCTGCCTTGGGTTGTGCTCCTGGTACTGTCTGCCAAGGGTATGAAGTGCCACGGAGGGAGAGGGATTATTTAAGACAATGCCATGTAAAGGGGATATGAAAAGAAACAATGGGGTGAAATTAAGGAAAGGAAAAAATAGGGGAGCATCAGGATTCTCCCCCCACATCCCCCCCCTCCGATAATGGAGTCTGTGCAAGTGGCCTTAGGCTCCAGCGGGGGATGCAGGGGATCCTTCCTGGAGAATGTTAAGGATAAGATGGTCCTATGAAATATTCCAGCAGTGGCTGGGCAGTGCAGTAGAGGACCTACCGGGTCTTTTCTGAGTCTAGTTTTATAGGCTGTATATAGGGGCCAGGAAACGCAGCAAGTTTCAAATTACACAGTTTCTTTCCTACCTCTCAGCTGGTGGCTTAGGTAGGAATGAGTGGGACCCACCAAACTTCCAGCTCTCTGCAGGTGGAAGGGATATCTGTGTAGTGATCCAGGGCGTTCTGAGTACTGCTCCAGCTCCATCCCCTCCATTGCAGCACACTTCCCACACAGCCATGCTCCCATGGGCTCCTGCCGACTTCTCCTCAAACATCTCCTCCTTCCATTGTGCGGATGGGGAACACGCAGGAGGGAAGAGAAGCTGGTAGCTGACATTTGTATCCCATGTGTAAATCCCCAGAGGTTTAAGGGGGGTGGGGTGGTACCATGGAGAGCACCCAGTCCCATAGTGCCCCTGCCGCGCCCCCCCTCCCTCCCCAGGCACCAAGCCCAGTCCCCATGGAGTGTGATAAAGGGGGTTCTGCAGGATGGGGATAAAGGAGAGCTGCCACATAGTCGCTGCTTCCCCCTCTTGCTGTGCCAGAAGCCAGTTTGCACCTGGTTTTCCTTCCTTCCGCTCACATTAGCAGAGGGAGCAGATCGTGGGGTGCAAGGGACTGGGGTCACATGGTGACAAAACTAGAAACTGTCTCTTGAAATTAACATTTTCTGATTAAATTTGCAATGTCTGTGTAACCCTCCCCTCCCCAGAGAGCGGACGCCTTTCTGCAGAGCGCCGCCTCTGATGCCATTGACGGGACCCCTTTCCTTGTCTTTCAGGGTTCGATTGCAGCTTTATCGAACGCCAAAGATGGGCTGGGGCGTGCGGTCGATGCAAGACATCCCCTTGGGAACGTTCGTGTGCGAGTAAGTTCATCGGCTTAGAGTAGCTCACAAAGAAAGCATCCGCTCATGAACTCTGATGGTGTGTTGAACAGTTGGTGTCATGCACCCAAATTAGAACGCTCCTTATTGAAGGGAGAGGTGCATGCAAAAAGAAATTGCTTCATACAGAACCCTCTAGTCTAAGTATATAAGAACGGCCCTACTGGGTCAGACCAAAGGTCCATCAGGCCCAGTATCCTGTCTTCCGACAGTGGCCAATGCCAGGTGCCTCAGAGGGAATGAACAGAGCAGGTAACCATCAAGTGATCCATCCCCTAAGTGAACGTTCACTAAGCAGTTAGAACATATCTTCAAGCTTTCCCCATGCTGCTGGAGTCTACAGTCAGCTCATAAGCCACCCTACCTTAGTGACCTCCATGCATCACCTTGGAATGAGAGTAGTCTCATAAATTCCACATTATGGCCCTAATTCAGCAAAGCGCACAAGCATGTGCTTAAATCCGTTTGACAGCAGTGAGATTTAAACATGTGCTTAAGTGCTGTCCAGAATAGGAATGCTGTCCTGAATTGGGGCTTATGACTTTGTCACAGTGACTGCTGTAGTGATAGATATGCCTGAGAGACATTGGTTTAAGCTCTGAAAGCTTTGATTGTTTAGCAGAAATGAGTAGTGATATGGGAAATGCAAGGCGGGGGTAGAAATAATCCATTTAATTTGTATTGGAGACGGGCTCAAACGGCAAAATTCACGTCTGGAACATCCCAAAGTCTGAGGGGTTGGAGGTGCATCAGTGTCTCTGGAGCCCGTGTTTTGGGTTGGGCCAGTCTCTAGTCAGGGTGAGACAGTTAAGGGTTTTCTACAGTACCGAAGTTCTGGTTTGGACCCTGACTCCGCAGAGCACTTAAGTGTATGTTTAAAGTTAAACGCATGAAGTGCTTGGCTGAATCAGGGCCTAAGAAAGAAAATGATTGCTATCATTTATGTATGGTTAACAAAAATAAATTCCTGTTTGAACCAGTGATTTCTTAGGCTTCAGCGTGGTGCTGATTCTTCATAGCGATCTTTGGAAAATGACCCATTCAGCTATGTTCTCAGTGACGCCATGAAAGCAGGATCTCTGTTTCTTAGTAGTATGCCATGGATGCCTCACGGTATTTTGGGATGGGGCAGGGGATTAATTTTAAGGGTATTACCTCTGAGAAATCTGAGCCTGAAAGTCTGAACAGTAGCAGAAATTTAAATAAATAAATTCAGCAGTAGTTTGGTAAAGTTGTCCTGCACCTGCATTGCTGCAAAAGCTCATTAGAAGCTATAATGGCCTTGATGGTGTTTTCATGGTTCAGGCCTAAAGCCAAACCCTGCCTGGGTTGTTCCTGAGGTCTATCTTCCAGCTGGGCTGGTGAATGAAGTTGGTAAACCCCAAACAGGGCTTTCTACCCAGATGGAGCATTCAAAGTCCAGAGCTAAACCCGTGCCTGGAGATCAATTGGTTCCAGTAAGAAGGGGGGGGAAAAGCATCAACTCTTCACAAATATACGGATACAGGGTTCCTTCCTGTCGTGGTCAGGGTGCTCCCTTCCGGTGGCATCAGGGAGTCGGTAGATGGGCCAGAAGTTCATCGGGGTGGCCTGACTTGCAGCTGCACACCGCCCGTCGGCAGGGATCCCCAGTCCCTGTTTGGGGTGCACACCAGCAGTCTATGATGCTGGCACCTCAGGGTCTGGGGGCTGAGCAATGAAACAGTCTATGGCCTCAGCCTCCTGGCTGGGGCAAATAGCCAAAGTCTAGGGCTTAGGCCTTCTGCGTCTGGGCTGAGCAGCTACACAGTCTTTGACCCGCAGCCTCCTGGCTGGGGCAGGCAACCAGAGGCTGGGGCTCTGGCCCTCTGGGCAGGGCAAGCAAATTGTCTGTCGCCCGCAACCTCCTGGCTGGGGCAGGCAACAACCGCACAGTCTCGGGGTCAGGCCCCTTTGGGGGTGTGGGCCGAGCGACCAACAGTCACTGGCTCAGGTGTCTTGGCCTAAAGTTTCGTGCTTGGCCAGTCGCTGAATATAAGGTGGGGCGGGGGACCCGGGCCCACCCTGCTCCACTGCGTCCCAGCCCAGGGCCCTAACGGTGGCAGGTGATCCCACCACAGGGTCAGCAGGGAAACGGGGTTGCTACCTCGCATCCCGGCAGCACAACCGAACCAAAGTCTTGTTTTCCTGGGTTACTTCCTACCAGTTTCTGCTGGCGCCGCTCCATCACTGCCTGGCTCTGGTTCACAGGCTCGCGGTTGGGCGACCCTCCCTCCGGTCTCTCCCTGGGGTCTTCCGTCCCCATGGGCAGAGGGTTGACTGGTCCTGGACCTTGCTGAGGGCTCAGCTCTCTGCTTGGGACGTCTGCCTCCTTCCACGGTCTGCCACAACTGAGCTCAGGGCCCTACTTTTATACTTCCTGCCCCACCCCTGCACTTCCTGCGAGGGGGCCGGGAGGGCCTTAGCTGTGCCTCCCAAGGGAAGTTAACTCCCTCTGCACTGGAGGGAAGTTACTCTGCCGCACTTCACTAGAGTAAATGCACAAGTTATTTGAGGAACCGCTGATTAGAGAAGTGTAATTTTAAACAGAAGGCATGAATGCCAGGACATTTAAAACTAAGGTAAAGGTGTAATAAAAATGATCACTAATGTGACATTTCTGGGACTGCAGAGTTGAGTGAAGATACCACAAGCCACGTTAGCTCATCTTATCCCCATCCACAACTCATGGCACCCTTTCACCCGTCACACTGTACCTCTTCTCCATTACAAAAATGAACCACATACTAACCAACTCTGAATGAATACGTAACATGCCCGCACTATGTGTAACCAACATAACCATAGGTCAGTCTTCAGCTCACCCTCCTTTGGTGAGCCAGCCACACTAGCTTCTTACCTTTAACTGTCTATATGCAGGGCATGGAATTGTCCCTCCCTCACCTTATTCCCATAAAGAAAGAAACCCCAGTGTTTACACACCTTAAGGCTTGTCTACAGGGGGAAATTGACTGGAGTAGCTATTGCAGAATAACCTATTCCACAATAGCTACTTCAGAATAGCTCCCCTTGTGGACATTCTATTCAATATGCATCCGAAGAAGTGGGTTGTAGCCCACGAAAGCTTATGCTCTAATAAATTTGTTAGTCTCTAAGGTGCCACAAGTACTCCTGTTCTTTTATTCCAGAGTAAAAATTACTCTATTCCAGCATAGTTCGTGCGCTTTCAGAGCGGAGTAATTATTCTGGAATAGAAGTTACTTCTATTCCAGAATAGAGTGGAGACACAGGGAGCTCTGATCTGCAGTAACTGTTGTGTAATCACTGATTCTTCAATAGCTATTCCAGTCTGTTCCCCATGCAGACAAGCCCTTGCTGTGCAAAATGCCCTTCTTAATCACCTACAATTCACAGATTTTCCCCCCACACACACACATAGTCTGGACCAGATTTTAACTGAGTATCTTCCACCTCCCGTTCATGATCACTCAAGCCCCCTCCTCTCCCATTCATGATTGCAAAACACCCCCTTGGCAAAACACAGCAATGGCTTGCATGGAAAGCGTTTAGCTGTCTTCAAATGCAGTTTGGCAGCTGAAAACAAGACGAGCTAGACAAGCCAGCTTGTCCCCAGTTACCAGCAATTGCGCCATAGACCACAGGCTGAGAACGGTTGCTACATACCGCTCCACTACAGAAACCGCCGGTCCCTGCTGCCATGTCTACGTTATGGGTAGGTCCTTGGAACGATATTCTGCCTAGTAAAATGTAGGTCATCGGCCCCTCCACGTACATACAGTCAGTTAACCCATGCCCACTCTTCAAAGATGGCTCCACAATGCCAGAATCACTCCTCCTCTGAAACAGGCGCTCATGTTACCAGCTCCATATGCAACTAGCTCTCCAGAGAGAATTGATTTGAATCTACAGCGTATTTGTTTCCTTGCTAATAATGTCCCTATCAACTTTAGAATGTTCACAGGTGGTTATAATAGTGTGTAGAGAGGGTGCTCAGGTTGGTGGGACACAGGGACAGAGTTAAGGGGGCTGGTGATGCCTGTTTCCATTTCCATACCTCATATGTTTTGTGATTTGTCCCCCATCCCGCCATAGAAACAACCTGTGCCAAGCAGAATTTTTACCCCAAAAAGGGAGAAGATCCAGAGACTCCATCGGGTCTTGACTTTGCTATTGATTTTTACATGGAATGCGCTCAGATACCTAAGTGACAGACACCATATAAGCCCTTAAGATATAGATAGATAGATAGATAGATAAGTGCTACTGAATAACAGAGTTACCTCATGCAAGTCTTACCACTGACTTCTGATCTGGGAAATCAATGGGACTATTTGCATGAGTAAGTACTGCTGAAAGTGAAGAGTGGTTGCAGAATTGGGCCCTAAAGGAACATATAAGCTACATCTCAACTTCCGTTTTAACTAACGTTTTTGTCTCCGAATTGCTTATCAAAAGGAGTGTCACAAAATAAAATGCTTTTCCGGGTGCCATTTTCCAGCTGCTTTTGAACTGCCTTCGGTTTTGTATACTGTGCGACACTAAAGCAATTTTACTCCATCCATAATCCCCTATTGCTCTAGGTTACTAATGATTTTGTGGTTTCCAATAATGCTGCAGCCATATGGGAGTGGTTAATAGATACCAAGATGCACTGAAGGCAAGATGATAGGATTCCACATGCAGTCAGCATCCTAGCCTGATATTGCAATGCTGTGCCAGACTGCTCGAGGTCAGGAACTGCGTCTGAACGCCCCCTCTATTATGGAATGTTTGGTGGTTCTCAGGGTTAATGTTTCAGGCTTTCATCTCCAGGGCCCTGGGGTCAAATGCTAGTATCACAAGGGTAAATGCACATAGTTAATGTTGGGAAAGCGCTTGGAAGCTGAAAATGCTGTTAAGAGCGTTCGGAACAAGTAGTATGGAAATCTCTGTTTTCTCTTCAAAAGACGTTTACTCATATTCCTAACCTCTCACTACTACTGCTTATTTATTTGTGTTACTATAGCACGTAGGAGTCCTGCCCGTGGACCCAGACCCCATTGTGCTAGGCGTTGTGCACACGCACAGCAGAAGTACGGTTCCTGTCCCACAGCTCTTAGAATCCGAATATAAGATAAGACAGATGGAGATTGTCTCACTTTCCTTCTGCTTCTCAGTCTGTCACACAGTGGGGCCCTGGTTTATGACTAGGGTTCCTAGGCGTTATGGTAATACAAATAAATAATAATAATAATAGTGATAGCTAGGCTGGCAATGCATCATGCATGGAAGAAGTTACAAATATTTAATCCTCTACTTGAATCAAAGCCGTTTCAGACGGAGAGGAGAAGGCTGCCATCTCAGAATACTTACTGGGCCTGATGGCGATCTCACTGCATTGACTCTGATAAAGTCATACCTGTACTCCTGATTTGAAGGTGGTAGGAGGCCCAATTACTGAAAGGGACACTGTCAGGTTAACTTAATGTCGACATCCAGGGGATGGTAAGACACGGCTTTAAGTCAGTAGCTTCTATGATCAATAACAATATTTCCATGGTTTTTTGCACATTCCAAAGCAAACAGTTATGCATTGGTATGTAAACATCCTCTTACAGTGTGTGCAACCCAAGTGTTGCAATATTGTACATGGGAACCAGAAAGTCAGTGGACAGTAAACAAAAGCAAAACTAACTAGTCTGTTGTTACTGGGGGGAAAGTATATCCTTTTTTAAAATTCATTTGTAATGTTCAAAAGTATTAGCTGTAACTTGAGTAAAGGAATTTTGTTTTTTTATTTTCAAGATGTGGGGCCAAATTCTCAGCTAGTGTCAATCAGCATCGCTCCACTGGCTTTGATGGACCTATGCTAATTATGGACTTATGCTGATTTGTCACTTTCACTCTTTACACCTCTACCCCGATATAACGCGACCCGATATAACATGAATTCGGATATAACGCGGTAAAGCAGCGCTCCGGGGGGGGGCGGGGCTGCGCACTCCGGTGGATCAAAGCAAGTTCGATATAACGCGCTTTCACCTATAACACGGTAAGATTTTTTGGCTCCCGAGGACAGCGTTCTATCGAGGTAGAGGTGTACTTTGCACACAAGAGGCAAGGTGTTAAAATCCAAGCTAGCATCTGCACAAGCGTCTCATTGCTGCATTTCCCATTCATCCGACAGGTACGTTGGAGAGCTGATTTCCGATTCAGAGGCCGACGTACGTGAAGAGGACTCCTATCTCTTTGACCTTGACAACAAGGTAGTGTGTTCAAGGGGACTCCCTGGCAAAACAAAAGCCAGCGCTTGCTACTCTAAAGAGCTAAAAGAAAATTTGTCCTCATCTTGATGGGCAGAGCAGTCCGAGAGCTTGGGAGAGGAGAAGCACTTCTCACCTCACGGTAACCGAAATCTGTTCACAGCTAAGTAAAGCGTGGACTGCGTGGCTCAGGGGATTGGTAATGGGGTACAAAGCCTGACTGCATTAGGTCAGCACTTTGAATGCAGCTCAGGTCGATAGTCATTGCAAGTTATTCCCATCTGATGGCTGTGTGAATTAAATTGGTTGTTTCAGTCTGATTTCTAATGTCCAAGTACCTCTGTAGCAAAGCCCACCCCCAGCTGGCACTAACCAGCACCCATGTGGGCAGCCTTACTAAAGAGCTCACCGATTAATTAGCTGATAGACTGAAATACCAGCTCACCAGTAAAGGACCTTTCAGGTTCGGCTTCTGGTAGCCTGGCAGGGCAGTGTGGGGAAGCTTGCGCTGCTGGGTGTGCTGCATCTGGCCCGAGAAGGACTGGCGTCCCTCGAGCCATCAGCTCATTCCTTTCTCAGGGGCTTTAAACTCACTTTTAAAAGTCTGAGCGGAAGCTTTATGTGAAACTGTCCTTGGCAAGAGCAAACGTGCAGAAAGGTGATACTGATGACTTTCTGTGGGGAGCTGCAAACCAGCTTCCATCCTGCTTCCATATTGGTTCGGCGGTTAGAGATGTAAAAAGAGGCTTTGCCTTTAATAAAGGGAGAGGCCTTTCCAACCACTAAAGAAGGATCCAGTGAGGAGTCTTGTAGCCAGTGCTCTGAAATCAGAAAAGTAGAAGGACCAGCCTCTCTCATAAACTTCACTAAATGCCCAGGGTCAGTCTGTTCATCCATGGATTAGCTAGTAGTCTGCATCCTCCTCCTCCAAAGATTAACTAGGCCATCATCTCCACATTGCATCTTCTCTGCATCAGCCTAGATTGCGGCATGTCAACCTGGCTGCCAACCCATATCTGTCCTGTGTTTCTTCAGCATGCTCTGCTAATGAGGCTGACTGGGCCTAAGATTGAAAATACACTGTAGGGAATAGAATCCTAGAATCATAGACTTTAAGGTCAGAAGGGACCATTATGATCATCTAGTCTGACCTCCTGCACAACGCAGACCACAGAATCTCACCCACCCACTCCTGTATCAGACCTGTGCCTGAGCCATTGAAGTCCTCAAATCATGGTTTAAAGACTTCAAGGTGCAGAGAATCTTCCAGCAAGTGACCCGTGGTAGATTGGTAAGCGATAGATCAGAAACCCGTCATTCATCCTGGCTTCCCTTTTGGGTAAATAACTAAGAAATGATGCTAGCACCAGGGAATTGCCGGGAGTTCTGTAAGGGGAAATTATGCTAATTTCTCATGGTATTATGGGAGTCTGACCTCTTCTCCCATAGTTCTCCTGGGCTCCCAGATGGCCTTTCAGAATCTCCCAGAAGCCATTGCTTCAGGAAGCTGTGTTGGGAACTCTGGAATATGGGTGCTCAGTGCCCAGTACAGCTGCACCAATACTGAACAGTGCAGCGATGCACTTGAAACAACATAGCTAGTGTGGGCGTGCCGTGCCATTGGCACTCCGGCCAGGTCTGCGCTACAGACTGCTGTGTCAGGAGGTGTGATTCCTGACCGACGTCGCTGGTCAAGCAGAAGCCCAGTGGAGACACACTTCTAGTGGCAAGACTGCTTTTACCGGCCCGGCTTGTTTTGCTTGTGGGACAAAGCGCAGCTTTGCCGGTCTAGCTGCCTCCGTGGCAGGATAGCGTACCGGTGTCCCTATACTGATAAAGCCCTCCTAGCATAGACACAGCTTTACACCAACGCTGCCCAATTTAATTCTCTCGCGTAGACAAGGCCTGAGAGATTTATGCATAAATTTGGGAGCATCCCAGATATTTGCCTTGGCAGAGCTCTTACATACAGACGTGAATGTGGGGAGGTCACTGAAGCCAGCAGGCCAAGACCATGGAACCGCTTATATCGGAAGATTTTGTCTCTAGCGAGATCACGGTATTTAACCAGCAGCCAGTACAGACCTTTCCTAATGTAGCGTGTGCCAATCATCCCCTTCCCATGAGGAACCAGCTCTGGCATGTTCTGCCCTCGCTGGAATCTGGGCACAGCTTCGTTGGGTGAAAGCACTGCTCAGCATTTCTGGCTCTGCCTGAGACCGGCGTGCAGAAAGCCCTGCAGTAGAGGGGATCTTCTCTTTGGGGTGCTCCTCGTGCCCCCCTCCAGAGCCCTCGCGGCTACTCCTGTGCCGTGCAGAGGGGAGGCGGTACTTGGAGAGCAAGGCAAAGCCCTTGGTAATACCAGGGGCAGGGGCCGAGCAGGCTCCCCCCAAAGTAATTCTAGCCTCTGCCAGCTCGAGGAGTACCTGGGACTCAAATCTGGGTCTTTCTGGAGAAGTGCAGAGTGCTGAGCACACAGCTCTGGAGTGGCCCGCTTGCTGCACTCCCAACCGCGGCTGTTCAGCAACTGGAGAGCGAGAGTGGATTCAGCTCCCTTGTGTGGTTGTGTAAAGCGCTATGGGACTAACCACCAGATAGTCCAACCACACCATTTAGAGGCTTCTTGAGAGGGCATGGAGAAGCCCCCTGGTTGTAAGGTAAACAGGATTCTCTCGGTAGAAATGTCGGGCAGCGAAAAGAAGCCAAGCTGATCTGTTGGGTCAGGGAGTAACATTTCCTTCTTGCTAGGGCTACATTTGAGGAGCTAACCAATCATTGGGCTGAGCTATGAGACAGCAGATCTATTGTAAATCAGCAGTGCTAGACAAATTATAATGGGGTAACCATAACCACTAGGATCATAGTGAAGGTAATAGCTGGTGCAAAGTTGTGTGGCACACTCCACTGGGGAGAATCCATATTGGAAATGCCTGGAAAAAGTGAACACGGAATACCAGCAGGATGGTCAGATAATATATGGTGGCTTTATAACCTGGAGTGCTGCTGCTGCTGCCGATTCATGGAGGCCTGACAATCTCTGGGCACCAGAGGGAGTTTATGTGCAGGAGCAGGACAGACCCCACTGAGTACTCTTAGTGCTACAGTGTCTGAGGCTGCACTGAAACATCTCGCTAACGGAGCGAGGAGAGACAGTCGCCACTGTCTTGAGCATCTTTATCAGAAAGGCCAGTTTTAATGTTCTGGAAACGGGCCGCAATGGCTTCCCCTTCTCCCCCCAAAAATGGAGGGAGGGCATGAGTCTGCACATCAGGATGGAGGTCAAGGAATTGGTAATGCCTGGAGTTGAGATGGGAACATTTTTTAAGAGAAGCTAAATTGGAAAGGGGCCCGTGGAACAAATTCTAGGACAATTCCAGCAAAGTCTGCTAAACTGGAGAAAGTACTGGTGCAGGACCGATCCCTAGGGTATATTTTCTATCTGCAGGGTGGGGCAGGAGAGAGCAGATTAGGACCTAGTGCTTTAGGTATGTTTCATCACCTAACTTCTGAGATTTGGTCAATGAAGAGGCATCAGGATACACAGTGAAACAGTGTATCTTGTTTATCTTCACTGGCTGCAGCAGTATGGAAGATGCATAAAGGTTGAAGGCTGGGTACCTTAGGTTCTTATTCCGATAGTATCTGAGCACCTCACAGTCTTTAACACCTTTAGCCTCACAACAACCCTGTGAGGTAGGGAAGTGCTGTTATCCACTCTGTGCCTCAGTTCCCCAACTGTAAAATGGGGACAAGCGACTTGCCCAGGATCATGCAGGAAGTCTGTGGCAGTTCTGAGATTTGAACCGAACCAATTCGTGGGCTAGATCCCTAACCACGGGACCATCCTTCCTCTCCGTTTAGGTAGCCATTGGGAGCTTTGATGGAGAATCTGTGGATTAATCATAGATTGAGCCTTTTGGCAGCCACACGTAGTCCTGTTTTCAGAAAGCTAGTGTAGAATTACTAACTGGGAGGAGCAGGGTGGAGCTGTCTCTTCTGGAGTGTCAGGGGAGTGGAATTGTATGGGATTTCACCTCATCATCTGTGGAATAACAGCCCCCAAATGGGAGTAATCAATCAGAGAAAGAAACCTGTCAGCCAAAACCAGCCAGAGGAGAGCAGAATGCAATCAGGTGAAGGCAGGAAACAGAAGGCAAGGCCCTGCTATACGCTGAGTGGTTGGAAAATATGTCAAAAATGGCATTGCCTGTTTTCAATCACTAATAACTCAGAAGAAAATGATCTCGAATGCTTGTGGATCAATGTCCTAACAGGTATAGCACAAGATGGGGCATTAGTTGGTGTCTGCTACAGACCAAATCACACTAGGGAACAGGAAGACCAGCTCCTTATGCATCTATCCATAATGTATAGGAAAGGAAAAGCTGTGTGATCATAGGGAACTTCAGTTTGAGTGACAGATGCTGGAGGGGTCATGGTGGCAGTACTAAAACATCCTTGGAATTTCTAAATATTGTAGGTGACAATTTCCTAACTCAAAAATTGTTGAAACTAACGCAAAGGAATTCTATATTAGACCTTGTCTTGACAGATGGAGAGGAGCTGATCGCTGAATGAAAAATTAAGGCTAGCTTAGGTACGAGTGATCATGTGCAAACGGAATAAAATTCAGACCAGTGATATATATTTACGCTTGGTGCTTTAAAAGGGCCAGTTTCACAAAATTGAAACCAGTTTATGAGCCAAATTAGCTGTGAGGAAATACTAGAATTAGCAATAACAATGCAGAAAAGGCAAAAGTGCTCAAAAAATATTTCTCTTCTGTGTTTGGAGAAAAAACAGATGATGTCATCCTATGATAACACATTTCTTATTACACTAGTATCTCAGGAGAATGTTAAACAGCAATTACTAAAGTTAGACACTTCTAAATCAGCAGGTCCAGAAAACATGCAACCAAGAGTTTTAAAAGACTTGGTGGAGGAGCTTGCTGGACTGTTAATGTTGATTTTTTATAAGTCTTGAGCGCTGGGGAAGTCCCAGAAGACTGGAAGAAAGTTAATGTTGTGCCAATATTTAAAAAGGGTAAATGGGATGGCCCAGGTAATTATAAGTAGGGCTAAGATTGTCACAGAAGTCATGGGTTCTGTGAGTTCCAGAGACCTCCATGACGTTTTTTGCTTCACCCCATAGCAGCGGGGCTGGAGCTGTCAGCTCGCGGGGGCTCTGGCATTCTGGGCCATGGCGGGCAGTAGGAGACCCTCACAGCTCTCAGCCGGACCCCGCCCCCCTTCCCCTCCCACAGCAATGCTCGGGATCTCATACCCTCCTCAGGCCCATTTCAGGGACAGGTCACAGGCTTCTGTGAATTTTTGTTTATTGCTCGTGACCCACCCCTGACTTTTACTAAAAATAACCATGATAAAATCTTAACCTTAATTATAAGCCTGTCAGCCTGACATCGAGCCTGGGCTAGATAATGGAGTCTGATATGGGACTCAATTAATAAAGTCAATGAATAAAATCAATAAACACAGGTTTATGGAAAATAGATGCTGTCAGACTAACTTGATTTTTTTTTTGATGAGATCACAAGTTTAGTTGATAAAGGTAATAGTGTTGATGTAGTATACTTAGACTCCTATAAAGTGTTTGACTTGGTACCGCATGACATTTTGATCTAAAAATCTAGAACAATCTCTAATTAACATGGTACCTGTCAAATGGATTCAAAGCTGACTAATGGTTAGATCTCAAAATGTCATTGTAAATGGGGAATCATCATTGAGGAGGTGTGTTTCTAGTAGGGTCCTGCAGGGTTCGGTTCTTGGCCCGATGCTATTTAACATTTTTATCACTGACCTGGAAGAAAAAACAAAATGCTCACGGATAAAGTTTGCAGATGACACACAAATTGAGGGAGTGCTAAATAATGAAAAGGACAGGCCACTAATGCAGAGCAATCTAGATTGCTTGGTAAACTGGGCACAAACAAAAAATACAGCATTTTAATATGGCCACATGTAAATGTGTCCATCTAGGAACAAAGAATGTAGGCCATACTTACAGAGTGGGGGACTCTATCTTGGGAAGCAGTGACTGAAAAAGATTTGGAGGTTGTGGTGGATAATCAGCTGAACATGAGCTCCCAGTGTGATGCTGTGGCCAAAAACACTGATGCGATCCTGGGATGCATAAACAGGGGACTCGTGAGTGGGAGCAGAGTGGTTATTTTGCCTCTGTATTTGGCACTGGGGCAACTGCTGCAGAAATACCGTGTCCAGTTCTGGGGTCTACAATTCAGGAAGGATGTTGATAAATTGGAGAGGGTTCAGAGGAGAGCCAGGAGAATGATTAAAGGATTAGAAACCATAGTAATAGCTCAAGGAGCTCAATTTATTTAGCTTAACAAAGAGAAGATTCAGGGGTGACTTGATTACAATCGATAAGTACGTAGATGGGGAACAAATACTTAATGATAACAATCTAGCAGAGAAAGGTGTAACATGATCCAATGGCTGGAAGTTGAAGCTAGACAAATTCAAACAGGAAATAAAGTGGAAATTTTTACCAGTGAGAGTAATTACCCATTGGAACAATTTGCCAAGGGTCGTGGCGGATTCTCCCTCACTGACAGTTTCTAAATCAAGATTGGATTTTTTTCTAAAAGACATACGCTAGGAATTATTTTGGGGAAGTTCTATGGCCCGTGTTATGCAGGGGTCAGACAAGATGATTGCAATGGATGCTTCTGGCCTTGAAATCTATGAAAGAAGAGGCCGCTAAGTCCCACCCAGTCAGGCAACAGCCTCGCAAAACTCAGCATCACTGGAGAATGGCTGAGTTTGGGTTTGCCCTGTAGCACAAAGGAGCGATGGGGGCATTATTTTAGTTACCTTTATTTGTCACTCCAGGCTGTGCGTGCTGTGATTTATTTAGCGTGCTGGATCCTACATGCACATCCTGTTCAGTGTTTGAAAAAAGGCAAACATTTGTTTAATAGCCCCAGCTCTCTGCCAATTCAGTGCTCTTGGGGGTAAGATGTCCTATAGTGGATGTTGTCTGGGCTTCCCCTTTTAAAAGGACAGTCATCTTCTTTCTGTACTGGCGAAATGCAGAGAAACACATATTCTCTCGGGACCTTTGGGAAAGACGAGATCGGGTTTTATCAGGTGTAGCCTCTCGCTAATGAAAGTTGCCTGCTTTAACTGTAACACTTGACTCTCCTTTAGAACCTTTCATGTGACGATCTCAAGCATATAGCAAACATTAATGAATTACGCCCCCCTTTGACCTAGGTGGTATCACCCCATTTAATGTATGGGGAAGTGGAAGGCTAGTCCACGTACATTCGAATGCTCCATTGTGTTTTACATGGGGTTAGTTAATATGTTTAAGACAATGATTTCCTAGCGCGTCCCGGCCCAGAATGATTAAGGGACTTGCCAAAAGACGCCCAGCTGGTCTATGGCAGAGCTGAGACTAGAACCCTGGTCTTGTGACTCCCAGTGATGTATCTCCCCACAAGTCCATCTTTCACCCCATTACTGAACTACATTTTAGTTCCGTTCTCGGTGGTGTTGGAAATGACTTTGCATGTCACAAGCACAGGACCAGCTCCTGCAGCCCTTCCTCATGCAGGTAGTCCCACTGCAGTCAACAATGACCATGTCCATGAGGAAGAACTTGCATAAGAATGGCAGGGTCAGGCCCACATCTCAGATCACACTGTGTGATCCATTCCCTCAACCTCCCTCTTCCTATGTTGCTTTCTCTTTGTTAAAAGAGGGAGGCAAACAACCCTCATGCCTCTTTCCCGTTCACATTGGTTCTCCCTGGCTCCTGACATGAATCCTTAACTAGAGCCTCATTTTGTCAACACACAGTGATGTTGGCAGGCTCGATGCACCTGTGGAGCGCCAGGCACATACCCTGCTCCTGCTTATCATGCAAAACGAGAAAAGAGACTCATGTACAGAATCACAGCTGATGAAGCTGAACCTTTCCACCTCAGTGACCAGCTTTCAGGGTTAAACCTTCTATGAAATCCTAGTGTGGTGGGTTTTATTTTCCTGCTGCTGTGAACAGCTCAGGCACCTTCTCTAAAGCCCTCTGATCAAGTTCTCATTGCTCTCTGTTCACTGTGGAACGAGCGACATGTTCCTCACCATACCCTAAGGCGGACATTTATATCCAACAGACTCTTCCCCTGGCCTGACGCAACACCCCAACCTGAACTAGATGCCATTAAAATTGCAAAGCCTGCTAAATTTTAAAAACTGTAGCAGGCTGCTCAGTGTAGACCAAGTGTGTATCGTTTTCACATCTTCAGATGTCTTCTCCTGGGGCTCCTGTATCAGTTGGCTGGTAGAATTCTGGCACAGCTGCTCCATTAAGGATTGTGAGGTGCTTGCCCAGACGGGAATGTGAGCTCCACTAATGGATCCTTTTGCTTTCGGCTTGTGTGTGCCTGAAATTAGCTTCTGTAATTAAAGCCTGCAGCTTGCACAGTCATTCGCCGCTGGAATAAAAAGCCCTGAGGGAGTCTCTTATTTTCAAGGAAAACAAAATATTACTATTACTGTTGTGAGGGCATTATGGAAAGAGAGAATTTATGTGTTCTATCTTTCACTGTAGTCTGCAGGAAGTAGTGTGTTGGCTGTAAGCGCCTGCTTTGTGCTTCTCAGCTGTCATGTTCAATTAGCAGGACAGGAGAGATGCTGTTTCCTGAATCCACTGGCCTTTGACCCACCAGGTGTTTGTCCGCGTGGAACAGAAGTACCACTGTAGCAGATTGGTGCCTTAGCAGAGCAGGTTTGTGGAGAGCAGATCTGCTAGCTCAGCTCCACACACGGCTTCTCAGGTCAGGAGTGTTTCGAACAGCCTCCAGGCATGCAGGCCAAGTGCTTTCTGAAGAGACGTCTATTTTGTAATGCTTAATGGTTTGGCCTTTTAAGCCTTCAAGTGGGAGACTCCGAGACTCCAACATTTTGAAAGATCTTGAAATTCCCTTGTATGTTAACTGTGAAGTGACCTGTATCTCAGCTGCTTTTAAATAACTCCACCTAATGCAACATTCACTGTTCCTCCCTCTAGGATGGAGAGGTGTACTGCATAGATGCTCGTTTCTATGGCAACATCAGCCGCTTTATAAACCATCTCTGTGAGCCAAACCTCACCCCTGTGCGAGTGTTCATGTCACACCAGGACCTGCGCTTTCCCAGGATTGCCTTCTTCAGCACCAGGCAGATCGAAGCCGGCGAGGAAATCGGGTATGTGCTGCCCACAGGGTCTGCCTTTCCCCTGGGAATTGTCCTTGTGCTCACGTTCCACATGTCGTGGGGTTTCTGGGTCATTCTGAATCTAGGAGCTAGGCTAGAGACGCCTCTTTCCAAAGCGACACATCTGCCCAGCGTGCAGCTGTGTAAGCGAACACTGAGAGTGCTGCTTGGGTTCCTAAGAGTGGGAAATTCCATGGTTGGGGAAGGGATAGTGGCCTACTGGTTAGTACAATGGTCTGATACTCGGGAGACGTGGGTCCTATTCCTGGCTCTGCCAGTGGCCTGTTGGGTGACCTTGGGCACGTTGCTGTGCCTCAGTTTCCCCACTGTTAAATAGGACAGAAACGATGCTCACCTCCTTTGTCAAGTGCTGTGAGCTCCACTGATGAAAAGCACTTATATCAGAGCTAGGGATTCTTATTGATGCCAGTCAATTGCAGGCTCCAGTAAGGGTAAGCAAGCCTCATGCCTTCCGGGGTACAGGGATTGGTGCAGGAGTTGGGAAGGAATTTTCCCTCCTGTGCATATCCTTGCCCCACTGACACAGTGCATTCTGGGTTTGTCTTTCCCTTAATGCTTCAGGGATCTCAAAGCACTTTGCAAACATGTAATGAATTTCATCGCCTGCCCACCCCCCCTTGTGAAGTCAGGAAGTGTCTCTATTCACCGCTGGGCAGATGGAAATGCAGCAGGATAGGGCTTCTGCTGCCTCGTAGAGTGCAGAGTGGGTGTGCCACTCCACTAGATCAGAAACGTGGAGTCTCACGCTTGCTTTGCCCAGGTGTCAATGACAACACAAGGTGCCAGGCAGTGAAGAATCAGCCCCAGAGAGCGCAGCACTCCCCTTACTCTCACTCCGTGTAACCCTATCAAGTTGCATGGGATGTAACGGTTTTGATACTGTCTCGCATGACCCTCTCATAAACAAACGGGGGAAATACAACCTAGATGGAGCTACTATAAGGTGGGTGCAAAACTGGTTGGGCAGTCGTTCCCAGAGAGTAGTTATCAGTGGATCACAGTCAAGCTGGAAGGGCGTGTTGAGTGGGGTCCCGCAGAGATCAGTTCTGGGTTTGGTTCTGTTCAATGTCTTCATCAGTGATTTAGACAATGGCATAGAGAGTACACTTATAAAGTCTGCGGACGATACCAAGCTGGGAGGGGTTGCAAGTGCTTGAAGGATAGGATTAAAATTCAAAACGATCTAGACAAATTGGAGAAATGGTCTGAAGTCAATAGGATGAAATTCCATAAGGAGAAATGCAAAGTGCTCCACTTAGGAAGGTACAGTCAGTTGCACACATACAAAATGGGAAATGACTGCCTAGGAAGGAGTACTGGGGAAAGGGATCTGGGAGTCATTATGGATCACAAGCTAAATATGAGTCAACAGTGTAACTGTTGCAAAAAAAAAGCGATCATCATTCTGGGATGTATTAGCAGGAGTGTTGTAAGCAAGACATGAGAAGTCATTCTTCCGCTGTACTCTGCGCTGATTAGGCCTCAGCTGGAGTATTGTGTTCAGTTCTGGGTACCACATTTCAGGGAAGATGTGGACAAATTGGCGAATGTCCAAAGAAGAGCAACAAAAATGATTGAAAGTCTAAAAAACATGACCTATGAGGGAAGATTGAAAATATTGGATTTGTTTAGTCTGGAGAAGAGAAGACTGAGGGGGGCCATGATAACCGTTTTCAAGTAGATAAAAGGTTTTTACAAGGAGGAGGGAGGTAAATTGTTCTCCTTAACCTCTGAGGATAGGACAAGAAGCAATGGGCTTAAATTGCAGCAAGGATGGTTTATGTTGGCCATTAGGAAAAACTTCCTAACTGTCAGGGTGTTTAAGCACTGGAATAAATTACCTAGGGAGGTTATGGAATGTCTGTCATTGGAGGTTTTTAAGAGCAAGTTAGACAAACACCTGTCAGGGATGGTCTAAATAATACTTAGTCCTGCCAGGAGTGCAGGGGACTGGACTAGATGACCTCTCGAGGTCCCTTCCAGTCCTACAATTCTGTGGTTCTATGTGAATCAAGGCCGAATCCTGTCCTCAAGTGACCCTGACAACATCTCAGTGAGCCAGTGATAGAACCTGGCTACTCAGATCCCCTGTCTTTTGCTGTAACCACTAGACCACCCTTCCTCTGTGCCATCCAGTGTTAGCATTTGCTGGGGTAGCCTGTGAGACGTTATCTGCTTGGTTCCCAAGAACTCGGCTCTACTCCAAACTCGTCACTGAGGTTTCTTTCTTCATACACTCAAACAGCCCTTGAGCTGATCAGGCTCCAGGGTGAGGGGCACGTACAGGGTGTACAACACATCCAAAGTTACACAGCAAACCTCCTCCTTCCATACCGGTACACGTTTCATTGCAGTTACTATACATAGCATCGCACGTTTTGGGACTGGCTTGGTTACTTTGCAGGACCCAATCCCTGTGCAGCATGCTCCGTCCACGTTCGACTTTACTCCTTACCTCCTCTTTATGCTCCCGACTTCTCTTGTCCGTTGTATCTTGTTCTTAGTAAATGGTTCCCCAGGTGTTCCCCCTCTTATCGTCGCTAACTCAGACGTTGTCTTTTAGCTCACTGACCCATTACTTATCTGAGCACCAACATTTCATTCTCAGCCTGCTCATTACCCCCCCCCAATCCTGTCTTGCAAGAAGGGAGGCGTCCTGCATGTTTCATTGCTCTCGTCAAGTCAGGCCTCCAGCCATGACCCAAGGCAGGGATAGAGGACTTGGTGGCCCAATGACAGCTGCTCCGTTCCTGTTCCTTATCGTTAAGAGTCACATGATGTAAAACCCGGCTACTGAATCTCCCTTTTCCTCCTCTTCTCATTTAGTTTTGTAACGTAGGAGGCCAGGACACAGGCTAATAGTAACCTCCAACATGCGCCCGACGCTGGGATTGCAGAGAGTAGTAACGATTGCTAAGCAAATACCAATAGGTCCAGTGGGTTCACCACGGCAACAGTGCTCTAAATTTGACCAACTGTACGGTTCAGAGGCCAACTGCTTTGGAGATGGCCAGGAATGTGTTCTGGGTTCCTGGTCATAGAAACGCGTGGGAAGTCCCCATAGATCTGACGTTTACTTTCAAATGAGATTCAGAAGCGAAGCTGGGTGAAGAGGTTGTCTCGGCTCCGAGGGAGGGGCTGAATTCCGAGGTGAGGCAAAAACGATCGCATACGCAGCACGTCCGGGATGAATTGATCCGAAAACGGGCAGGACAAAGTAACTAACGATGTAAATGAAAATCAGTGTAAATCACATCAGCTTCGTAGTCTGAAGGGATCAGCTTGAGCCCCGGCAGAGCAAGTGCAGTTCCTATTGAAGTGAGTGGCCTGGATCTGGACTCACACTGGTTTTGTGTCACTGTTACACCATTGACCTCAGTGGAGTTACTTGCACTGGTGATAATCAGGAGTGACATTGGAATGGGGCCCAGTGGAAGCTGCCCCTGTTCACACTGTGGCCCCAGAAGCACTGGGAATTGTGCAGGCATAAGTTAAGGGGGGGAGGGGCTGCTTTCTTTTGTGTCCTCCCTGTTACTTGTTCTTCTGGCTTCACCCCCGTTCAGTCCCTCCATCGCTTCGCACGCCCCGCGAGGGGCGGAGCCACGCCCATTACCATGCTTTGCCATGCCTGTGTGTTTTCTGACCGGGGCCCAGCACTGTTTGCATCGCTCCTGACCATGGCCATGGCAGTGGCCCCTCCAGTCTCTGTATTGAAAGGATAAGGAAATGCAAGAGGCTATCTTTCCTGTCTGGTGCAGAGCACCCAGCTCATCTAGGAGCCAGGGCCTAGGGCTGATGCCAAACTGGGGCTACTTGCGCTGGCAGTTTTTGCCACTGCTGCTGATGCGCTTGCAGTAGATCCCGGACCAGGAAGCTCACTGGGCCGAACGGCATGTTGTCTGCTTCCAGCCTGATCTGGGCAGCGTTTTGGTTCCCCAGCTGGGAGCTGGGTTTGAAATAGCAGACTCTGATTCATCGGTTCGATCCCTCAGGTGTCGTATTTGACTTACAAATCCTGTCTCTCCAGTGACTGACACTAATACAGCTCGCCATTGGCCGGACATCTCTGCTTTCCTGAGTAAGTGCCTAAAGAGAATGAGCCGGATTGCAGCCCACGTGGTCCCTTTCCCGCTCTCCGGCAGGGTAAAGCAGCTGCAGTGGTCCCCAGGGGAATTCCCGGGGTGCAGGGGCAGCATACAGCCCTGTGCCAGACTCCAGCAGAGCATCTGCTCCCATTACAAACGAGCTTCGTTACCGGGTTTTTGGGAGCTGTTCCCTATGATGTCTCGCGTTTCTCAGCTGTGGGAAGGTGAATGTGTAGTGATTAACAATAGAAAATTACTGCCTCTGGGTCTGAGGCTTTATCGCTGCGCAGATGGACAGGCAAGACTGCAGACGTGTATGTTGTGGTGTTTACCTCTACGGACGGCTTCTAGCCATCACTTAGGATGCATCAGGTTCTTTGCCTGTGGGATCTAGGTGGCTCGGGGCCATGGTTACAGTGTAGGGAGACTTTGCACAGAAGTGTCCCCATTCACATCCATCCCAGGGTAGCAGTGACTGCTGTCCGTTCTCGTTCGCTGCCTGTTGGTAGACCTGCGGGCTGAGTGGGTGGGGTTCAGTGAGCTCCTAGAGATCAGGTAACGATGTCGCAAACGCTTCGTCACAATTTGCGCAACGTTCCTGCCCTGCTGCTTTAGTGTCTCCGCGTGGCGGCTCCTAGTAACGATACGGTAAGAGGTAGGAGGAGCTGCAGGGAGACGGGTTTCCCCGAGGTGGCTCCAGCTCTATTGTACCATCTTCATGACTCCCGAGGAGGTGTCCTTCGAGGCAGCAGTGAGGAAGCAATTTAGGAAGCACTAAAGCCAGAGAGGGCTCCAGTGCCGGAGGAGGGAGGACATGGCAAAGGAAAAGAGAAATGTTGTTCCCCACGTAACCGTGGCCCTAGTAAGTTTATAGCTACACCGTGGATAGTAGCTGTACTGGTTCCTTTAGAGGGTCCCACCCCTGCTCTGCAGGGACCAGCCCTGGGGGTGGGAAGGGAACTCACAATCACAGCTCAATGATCACCCCCCAGCCAGATAGAATAACCCACAGGCCACGTGGAGCACAAGTGTTGAATTCCCCATCATGGTGTCCCCTGGGCCATCTAGTCCTCCCAGGCTTGTCACGTTCGTGGCTGGGGAGCGTTTTTATGTGCTGTCCGTTCCCCCCTTGAGGCTTGCATAGACCTCTTGCCGGCCTCTGTGGGAGAGGGGGGCTGGGTGGTTTGGCAGTGGGACGCCCTTCCGCCTGGCCCCGCCGGGCACTCCTGGAGAGCCATTGTCGTCACCGTGCTGTTCGCCAGCTGGGTGAATGTCATTGGTGGGGGCTCTGTCCAGCTCGAGCGCTCCCATTACTGGTAGCACCGAATGATCCCCTCTTGGCAACTTCAGCAGTGATGCTAATGACCGAGACTGAATCAACCCCTCACTAGGAGACGTGGTTCTGCCAAGTCCAGATTGAGGCATATTGACCAAGGCTGGTGTGGGAGGGGAATCTCGACCTGCTGCTGGTACTGTACCTTTGCTGGGATGTCACAAAGGGTTTCAGCCTCTGGGGGCACCTTTCCCCTGGGCCAAAGGGGCTCTGCCCCTGCATGGAGTGGAGAAGGCACTCACCCTCCTGGCCCATTTCATCCTTTGCCTCCGAGTGCCAGGCAGCAGCCCCTGTTAGAAGGGATCGGCTCTGTACACACACATTCCATCAGAGCCCCTGGCATGGCATGGGGGGAGGGAGGGAGAAATGGGGTGCACAGAACTCTGAGCGGGCGGGGAGATACACTCTGCAGTGGAGGGGAAAAGGGAAATGGGGGCACGCAGAGCCCCTGCCATGCAGGAGGAGAGTGGGGGAGGCCTGGAATATGGGGGGGCCCACAACTGGTGGAGGGGAGATTCGGGGAACCTGGTATGGGGAAGGGGGGTACACAGAGCCCCTGCCATGTAGTCCCTTCCATGGAGGGCATGGGGGAAGTGGGAATGGGGTGCACACAGCTGCTGGTGTGAGGAGAAGAGTGGGAGACCCTGGTATGGGAGAGGGGGATGGAGGGCACACAGACCCCTGGGAGGGGGAGCCTGGGGGCAGTTGGGGGTCCCTACAAAAGAAGGTGGGAGAGTGGCACCCAGGGAATTTGATGGGGGATGGATGGAAGGGTACAGGGTGCGCAGTGTGTTCAGCCTGCACAAGCTATGAAGTGTGTGACCCCCCTGCGGTGCAACCTTGTTTGGTTTCGCTCGTCTCTGCTCCCCTAAAGTATTGGTTTGCGTGCGCACCCAGATCCCTCCTGTTGTGTTCCACTGACCAAATGTCCCCCCCTCTGTCCCCTTCTCTCTTCCAGCTTTGACTACGGGGACCGATTCTGGGACATCAAAGGCAAATACTTCAGCTGTCAGTGCGGTTCACCCAAGTGCAAACACTCGAGCACAGCCCTGGCCCAGCGGCAAGCGAGCACGTCCTCCCAGGACGCCCAGGAGAACGGACTCCCCGACACCAGCTCTGCCATGGCAGCCGGCCCCTTCTGAGGACTCGCTCCCGGGAGCCTGAACTCTTTTAACGCGATAGATTCACATACTGTTTGAAATTTCCATTGAAAGAGAAAACACACTCAAGGAAAGCCAAGGGGTTCGTGACATCTAGGGATGTGCCACCGACTGTTACTTGAGGAATAAGTGAAAGCAAATCCGGACTCCATGTTGTAGTGTTCCTCCCTCTCCACCCCTGGAAAGCTGCTGGTTTTACAGTGAGTGCAAAGGGATGGCTGTCGCAGTTTTTCCATGCAAGATGTCCTAGCATCCATCTCTTCATGTGCTAAGTGTTGTCAGAGCCAAGGGAAGAGTTTACCCCTCCTCTTCAGAACGCTGTTATTAATTGCCAAGTCATCTCCAGTTCTCTTACAATAAACTTTGAATACTTGATGGAACTTACTTTTTAAAGGGGCGGGGGGGAACGGTTCTGACATTGGTTTACTTGACGCAGCTTTGTGGGGCAGGTCTTTTAAACCACGAATTTCTCCCTCACCTGGCAGGACATTACAGCGTGGTCTTTCCTGGCCCTGTCGCTGGGAGCGAGAGGTTATTTGCTTCTAACAGACGCCCGTCGGTTACCAAATCCGCCGATCTATTATTTTTTTTCTAAAGAAAAATGGAAAAGAATCCCTTTTTCCTTCATGCCCCCCCCATCCCTGTCTCTGTTCCAAGCCTGCCAGAGATTCTCTCCCCACCACCCCTGCTCCATACCAAGCTTTCTCCGTTAAAAACCAGCTCTCACCTCTGCCCCTTGGGCATGTTACTGTCTCAGTGTTGGTTTCACCAGTGGAAGGATTTGCCTCTCCTGCTGCGTTCGCAATCTTAGAGGGGGACGGGGATTGTACAAGACACTAACTTCTGAAAGAATCAGTTTGCTTTTTTAAAACAAAACCAAGTGATCCGTATACTATAAAGAACCTTTGACTGGCTTCAGGCTGGGCAAGCATCAGATAGGACACATCCCAGCGAGAGGAGATACCATTGCCACCAGCTCATCCCCTCCCTTTTCTCAACTCTGGGCACCTCCGATTTAATTTTTAAGCCACACACTATGAAGTTGAAATGAACTGATTTATTTTTTACCATTATTAAAACATTTGGGACAAAGCATTAAAAAAAACCAACAAAAAAACCACACACACACACAACAACAAAAAGAAACCACAAAACAAAAACGGTGCTGATTCTGGTGTGATTTTTACTCACCACGTGAATATAAACTATCAATTGTATAAAAAGAACAAAGTGATTTTAGTATAAAACGCAGGAAAAAAACACAAAACCTTTTTTAAATTGTTAGTATTGTAGTGTGAATAAATTTGCCATCACCTTTTGTGTGATGGCTGGGCAGGTCATTATCTGAATTTTTTTTTTTTTTTTGCATATATCTTTAAATACTGTAATTAGTGCAGTAACAGGTTTTTTTTTTGTGCATCTCTTCTAAAACATTCATAATGCCGTCATGTTTATTATTATTATTATTATTTTCTGTTAATGTTTTTGACAATTTTAAAGGAGCAGTCTTTTGGCTCTGGTCATTTTCTTGTTCTGTTTTCAATGAAATCAATAAAAAAAGTGCTTTAAAATGAATTTGGCTCTTTCATTCATCAGTGTTGCCAACTCTCCTGATTGCATGACAAGTATTGTGAGATTTGGGGTTTTTTCATTTAAATCCCAGCTCCAGGAGTCATGTGATTAGATAGCAATCTCAGTTTTTTGGGGAGGGGCGTTTGTTGTGGGGTTTTTTAGGCAAATTTCTGGCCCTCGTGGTTGCACAGAAAAGCTAGAAAATGTGTATTCTAAAAGCTCAGAACGCAAAATGAAAATCCCCCGCATCTAGTAGTAGTATAAATTTTGTGCTTTTAAGTCACTCAGGATATTTTTGGGCAGCGGCCTTCATGATTTCTCAGTGCTTGAGGTTGGCAATGGTGTTTTGAGGTGATCTTCCCCCAGCTGCCTCTGCAGAATAGGTAAGCAGCAAGGCAGCCTTCCAAAAATAGGCTTCTATCATGGGCCAATTGCTGTGCCCACTAAAGAGCCCCATAGATTTCCATGGGCCTCTCTCCAGGAGCAGTAGTCTGCCCGTAGAGATTGCAGTGCAGGACTGCGGGCCCTGGCCATGCAAACCCACCATCCCTGGGATCCAGTTGCCTGCCCTTCAAGGAAAAAAACGAATGAGATCACCCCCTTACTCCCCTCTCCCCCCCCCAAAAAAAATCTCACCCAGCACTGAGATGCCAGTTTCTTATCAGCTTTGCTTGGGACACCTGTGAATCCCCCCGGAGCATTGTTCACATGGGGCGAGAATTGCATGAATGGGTTTCCACTGCTGGCTAAGCGATCTGTAGATGCAGGGTTCCCAAGGGACGTTTCTTACAGTGCAGATAAAAAGGACCTGCGGATGGAAATAAAAAATGGACTTCTGCCCACGTTAGCTTATTTATATATGACGAAGGCCTGCAAGGTTTTCTTCCCCTCCCCCACCTTTGTAAGGGGACAGAGGAGGTGTGGTTCTGCCTCGGGGGGTGGGGGTAGTTTAAGTTTAGAATGATCGGGAACGTGATGTCTGGGCTTCCCTGTTTTTGCTTGAGGACTCCTTGGAGGACTCGGAGACGTGGACTGGGCGCTTTCTCAGTCCTGCACTAACAGGCGTGGTGAGGGCGGGGAAGCCCTAGGCAAGGGAGCTTTGCACCCCGTGACTTGTGTTAAACTGGGGTTGACAAAATTTAAAACAGTCTGAACAATAATTACCCCTGGCTCAAACACAGTTCTCTTGGCTCCGCTCCGACTCCTGCTCGTTCCCCCAGTGGCCCATCAAGGCTGAATTTCGAGTGCGAGAAATCAAAATAGGGGGGAAAACCCTTCTTGGCCACAAACCTAAATGAGTTTCCCTTTCCAAGGTTCCCTGTCAGAGATGGCCTTTGAAGCTCCCCGGCGGTAGCCACGGCAGTGCCTGGTCCAGAGCCCACTCACCTCATTGCCAGGCTGTCCGGTGACTTCACCAGGCTTTGAATCAGGTCCGGAGAACGGAGCAGCGGCAGCTACAGTCAAACCACAGGCTTGGTTTTGAGGCTGCTTGCTCTGTATTAAACACGGCCTGTGTCCGCTGCAGCTTGGGGGGGAAGGGCTGGTTAAGGCGATAATGGGTTCTTCCTGCCAAATCTCGGAGGCTGAGCTCAGGCTACAGAAGTTGCTCCCGAGGCTGTGGAGGGAACCGGTGATGGGGTCCTTCCCCACGAGGTCGCTTAGGCTTCGACTCCGCCGAAGCGGGAGGGCAAGAAACACGTCATAATCTACACAGTGATTAAGCGTGATCTTTGGGATCTGTCACCGTAAATCTGCCTTTTAAGAAAAAATAATAAACCCACGGAGTCATTTACAGGCTCATAAAAATAGTCGTAAACAGTAGTAAAAGTTGGGCTCGACTCCAGCTGAGGAGATAAGCGGAGGCCAGCGTTTCAGTGGCATTCTGCCTTAGCCATGCAGCTTGAACGTCGGTTCACCTTGTCTCCCTCTTTGAGGGAAGCGTCCTTTGAATCCCACCTCTGGCCTCCACCCCGCCTTAGTTCAAGGCTCGCTTTGTCTCATAGCCACCAATCTTCGGGATGGGGATTGGACTGGCCTCACTTCAAAGCAAGCCCCTTCCTGGCACAATCATATTGATCGCAACATTTAGCTCTTATTTAGCCCTGTTCGTTTTCAAGGTGCTGGCCTGCAATGTCCTTGTCAGGGAGGTATGCAAAGATGGGCCAGCAGAAGCACTCCAGGGGAAGTGATGTTCCCAGGGTTACGTAGCAGCGCCTACTCCTATGTACAGACCACTAGGCCACACTGCCACAAAGCCATTTGCTCTCGCTTCTTTGCCTGGAGCCGACCATCTTCATAGAATCATAGAATATGCGGGTTGGAAAGGAGCTCAGGAGGTCATCTAGTCCAACCCCCTGCTCAAAGCAGGACCAATCCCCAACTCCCCAAATCTTCCCTCCAATAGGTTCTCAGCTTCTGCTGGCCCAAGTGTGAGAGACCAGGAAATGCATTTGGCCTAGTCCTACCTCAAGGGATTTCACATTAAGGAGGCAACCCAAGTGTATGAGAGCAAACTGGTTCTACCTAGTACTCTCTCTCCCCTAGCACTGCGGGGGCCGGAGAAGCATGTGCACGTGAGTAGCTGTAGCTGCTTGTCACACTGATTTATGCTTCCATCACTGGACAAAGGACTGAGGCCTGGTCTACACACTGCAAAGTTAGGTCGACACAAGTCACCTTGCATCAACCTATGGGCACTGTAGTGAGGTGGCGTGGCCTCCCTCCAGACTTGAGAGTGAGGGACCACTACACTCCTCTTGGTGGGCGGGGCCAAACCTGCCCCGCCCCTTGCCAGAAGTACAGGGGCGGGATAGGAAGTATAAAGGGAAGGCCCTGCCGCTCAGTTGCGTGGGAGCTAGGGATGGAGACAGATGTCTCTGGCCTGCTGCAGAACTCTGGAGCTGAACGGTGCTGGGCCCTGCCCCCGGCGGAGACCGACCCTGGAGGGCATTACCCAGATGGACTGCCACAAAACACCCCAAGATGACAGAGGACCCTTGGCCTACGGAACCCCCCTGCCCAGACTGTGGTAGGAAGTAGCCCGGGGAACCAGACGTTAGTCTGGTTTTGTTGCCAGAACAGGGGCCCATTTGCCACTGTTAGGGCCCTGGGCTGGGATCTGGTGGAGTAGGGTGGGCCTGGGTCCCCCTGCTGCCAACCCCACCCCTGGAGTGGCAGCCTAGGCCAGAAGGCCTGTGCATCACTTGTCTTGCCCCAGCCAGGAGACGGTGGGCCCAGGCATCTTAGCCGGAAGGCTTGGGCAAAAGCCCAGCTCTGCCCTGCCTGGAGGGCCAGAGCTTCCCCTATAGAATGGGTGGCGGGTGGCACCCCCCCTTTTGGGGAGGCTAGCTCCCAGCTCTGCCCCTTCTGCCCATGCCACCTGCTGGGCTGGAACCCTGAGGGCCCCCCTCTGCCACTGGAGCCCTGAGACCCCCTACCCCCCCCATGGCGGGGAAACAAAACCCCCCCCCCCCACCTGCCAGGAGGAGCCCCCCAACTTGCCCGAAAGAGTCCTGGGCCAGTCTTGCCTCCTCTCCTCTCCCCTCCCCTCCCCAAGCTGCCCCGGAAAAGCCACAGCATTCTTCCCGAAGAAGAACCTGAGCATTTGCTATTCCCCATGCAGGTTCCAGGGCGGCTGAGGAGGCGGTATGTGCTACTCAGCTTCCCGGGTTGATCAGTCATCTCTCTGGAGTCCAGGGAGATGACTACTGAACCTGGGAAGCTGAATAGCACATACCTCTCCTCAGCCGCCCCGGAACCTGCATGGGGCATAATAAAGCAAAAACGTCACCCGCCAAACCCAGAACCGGGCGTCCGGCAGCAGCGGCGTTATACCTGCCGCCCGTGCCCTATAGACTGGTTGAGTGCTGGCTGCCTAGCCTGGAGGCTTAGGCTGAAGCCTGCCTATGCGCTGTCTTGCTTAGACGGCCAGAGCCCTAGACTCTTGACTGGTGGCAGACCTGGCTGGGAAGCTCTGAGCTAAAGATGGCTTCCTGCCCTGCCCTGCCCCGCCCGAGGGCGTTCGAGATCCAGACTGTCAATGGTGGTTTGCCTCTGCTAGGAGGTTACGTGGGATAGACTGCCGACGGCTCGGCCCGCCACCAGAGCCTGAGCAGGAGAGCGCTGCCTGATGCAGAGTGGCCTCCCTCCCCACTGGAGAGCGAGGGACCAAAGCCAAAGACACTGCCCCTTTTAACTCTTAATTGCGGTGTGTTAGTAAAGGCAATGCCACTGGTTTGTGTGTCCCTAGGGAGACTGTCACGGGCGGGTCCAACCAGCGCCTTCAGCCCACTACGCATCTTTGGACATGCCTTTAATCTGGGTAGCTAACCGGCTTCTCTGTTATGCAGCCGCTTGGGTCCATGGCACCCTGTCAAGCTCCGTTTGCCTTGCCAGCGGGTGATATAGTGGTCTCTAAGGTGCCACAAGTACTCCTGCTCTTTTTGCGGATACAGACTAACACGGCTGCTACTCTGAGATCAGTGTTAATGGGCTCTCTTGGCCTCCCTTGGTCCTGGAAGGGTCTCATGGTTGGGGGCTTATCCAGTTTCATTAGCACTCGGAGTTCCTCTCTCTACATCGCTTGATTTTGGAGTGTTCGGTTGATTAACTCTGTAGGTGTGTGTGTTTTTTCTGGGTATTTCTCCATTTGGAGGCGTAGGGGGCAGTCGCTCTGTTGTATGAATTCTCTTTGGCCACCTCCCTACTTCCTTTCCTTGGGCTTGGAGCTATTTGTTAGTCTAGTTGTGCAGGAGGGCTGGTAATTAAGTTTTGCGCGGAGCTACTGGTTGTGCTTAGACACATAGCAACTGGATGCCTATTATCTCCTCCTCTACAGAGACTTCAGGGCACCATGACTTCGCAGAGAAGCCCATGATGATAAACACACTGCATATGAAATGAGGCCTGGGGCCGGTGGCTGCTCCTATTAATGGGAACGGGGTGGGGAGATATGGAAACAGAGCAGAACTAAGGCACCACTTGGAGCTTTAAAGATGAAGGGACAGAACTGACTTATTAAGAGCTTCCAAACAGAGGGCCCGATCCTGATGCTGCACACACACACAGTGGCAGCTCTCTGTTGATTTGGGTGGAGTTCCTCCTAGTTTATCCCAGTGAAAAATCAGGCCCATAGCAACAAAGTCAAGAAACACTGCCCCCTTCTCTCCCCCCCCACTTCACTTTAGTCTCTTCTAGATCCTGTTATGATTTGGGTGTGACTATTTCAGTTAGTTGTAAGAAACCGTTAACCTTCTTTATGGCACCAGGTAGTTGAAACAATAGCAGCCTCTACCCCAAAGAAAGGCCGATGCAAGGCACATGTGGATGAGTGATTTGGCTGGGTATTGTTTTGTGAAGGTTTGCTTGTCCGTGAAAGAAAAGCAGAGAGACAGAAGCTCCACACGCAGCCTGAACAGTTACAGGGAACATAACGCAGAGAAAAGCCAAAGGCGAGAGCTTTTGGGCTGAGTGCTGGCTGAAGGGGGCTTGGAGCTGTGAGCAAAGAAACTCTCTTGCTCTTTGAGTCCTGCTGGGTTCAGGGAAACAGGTCTTTAGCCATTCTTTGTAAATAAACAGGATGACCCCAAAGGAACCTGACTCCATCACCAATTGCTCCTCTTAACTGGAACAACTTGTTAGCTAAAAATGTGTCCCGCTACAAAGCCTCTTATCTTTGGCAAAGCTGCTGGAACGATTCTCATCAGGCACAGCCCCTATTTAGGGCAGCGGCTCTCAATCTTTCCAGACTATGGTCCCCCTTTCAAGAGTCTGATTTGTCTTGTGGACCCCCAAGTTTCACCTCACTTAAAAACGACTTGCTTAAAAATCAGACCTAGAAATCCAAAAGTGTCACAGCGCCCTACTACTAAAAATTTGCTGACGTTCTCATTTTTACCACGTAATTCTCAAATAAATCCATTGGAATATAACTATTGTACTTACATCTCAGTGCATAGTATACAGAGCAGTATAAACAAGTCACCCGTCTGTATGACATTTTAGTTTGTACTGACTGTGCTAGGGCTTTTATCTAGCCTGGTGTAAGACTAGGCAAATATCTCGATGAGTTGCTGTACCCCCTGGAAAAGCGCTGCGTACCCCTTGCTTATTTTCACTCACTGACTTCCTTCCTAATTTTGCCTTGCACCAAACCACTAAAACCAAACCCTTGGAGCCAGGAGACTGTCCCCTCGGGGACCGTGCAGGTTGCTTTGACAGGGACATATGGTAACCATAAAACCCATGGGTGAGTGGGGGCCCAATTTGCAAGCCAAGATGAGGGACGGCGGGGTGGAACGAGAGATGGACGACATGTATCTTCTCCCTCCGTCCCCAAGGATAACGCTGCCGGGGTCCTGCACGTGTCTAAGCCTGAGCAAACCTGCAGAGAGGAAGAGCTGAGATGGTCAGCAGGATTTCGCATCCTTCCCCATCGCACACTCGGCTGAGTTTGCTCCCTCGCTGGTGACAGGCATGAGATCGACGCCTACCCTGAAAAGCAAGGCCTGATTCTCCTCTCACACTGGTGTGAAGCAGGAGTAACTCCATGTAAGCAAACGCTGCAAAACCCGCCTAGGTGAAAGGGGATGCAGACCCATAGGGACAGGGGCTCTTTGGGCACAGAATGGCTCCCCCGTGCATCTCCCCGTGCTGCTCCAGCCTGGCTCTCTCCTGAGCAGGAATTTCGGCTGGTGGCAGATTGCGCACTGGTTTTGCGATGAGCACTCATTTAGATGGGAAGTTGGCTTGTGAGCTAAAGAGGGTTTGAAGCAGAATCTCCCCAGAACCAAAAAGCACTAACTGCACTGCTAAGGTCCCCGTGGTACATCCCTTCTGTCCCAGCCCCAGCCATATTTCATACACGCCATGATAAGCCTGCAAGCCCTCAGCAGTGGGAATAGCAAGCCAGCTGGCACTGGGTCCTGTTATGAACACTGAGGCTAGGGCTGCACTTAAAACACTTTTGCAGCACAGCTGCTTCTGTCCTGCCGTAGTGCGTCAGTGTAGACACGCCCTACAGCAACAGGAGGGGTTCTGTTGCTGCTGTAGTTAATCCACCTCCTGAGAGGCGGGAGCTAGATCAACATACGAATTCGTCCTTCAGCCTCCTGCTGTCTACACTGGGGCTTAGGTCGGTATAGCTACAGCTCTCTGCAGTGTGGATTAGCCACACCCCTGGCAGATGTAGCGATACCAATGTCAGTTCCTAGTTTAGACCAGGCCGAAGTCCCACGAGTCTGGTCAGGTGCACCATCTGCGGCATATTGTGCTCAGGTACCACATGGAGTTTTCACAGAGCGATCACTATCAGTCCTCATCCTCAAAGGAAACCTCTGCACCACGCTGTCAAAAGACGAGTCTTAGAGCCTAAACTCATAACTTTGGTACACACTAAAAACCAGGGTCTTAATAAAGACCCTGGATTTATGGCTTATTACAACAATCTGTAACCCACTAACCCCCCTTTTTGTCCTGTGATTGCAGGGGTGTTAATGGACCACTTCACCTTGAACAGCCCCTTGGAATATGCTCTAACTACTTCTGCTAAACAATCTGTTCCATCCTGCATTTAGCTGTGACGCTCGGAGTACCTTTGCCAGACCTGAAGGAGAGCGCTGTGTAGCTCAAAAGCCTGTCTCTCTCTCACCAACAGAAGTTGGTCCAATGAAAGATAGGACTTCACCTACCTTGTTGGTCGGGGCATGGAGTAATTTCTATGGAAACTTCTTATTTTTCATCCCTATTAAATTCTTTAGAACTTTGGGTAGTATCTGCATCCTTTGTTTACCTGCACGAGGTCGGATCCTCAGCTGTGTAAATCACTCCACTGACTTGGAGCTAGACCAGCTGATGATTTGGCCCATTAGCTGTAATCTTACCCTCCAGGAGTGATTGCTCTAGTACAAAGCATCTTTCTCCCTGTTTTTTTTTTTTTTTTTTTTAATCACCCCTCATTTCTAGGGTTTCTAACTCTCCTCTTCCACTCTCTGGAGGCTGCCCAGGCTTCATCTCGACCAGCTAACAGGTTTTAAAGCTCGAGCTAGCCCTGCCTACACTGGGGTTTAAAAGGCACTCGCTGTCCCGCTGGAAAACAAACCCGATTTCTTTCCTAGTCCGGAGAGCCTCGCGCGAGCTAAATAGGGGCCAGACTTCCAGCCGTGCTCAGCAGCCCATGTGAAAATCTGAACCCAAACCTGGCTGCGTATTTGGGTGGCGAAATGGGAGCTGAGTTCTCCTGGAAGCTTGCCCCAATGGTGGGCGCTGCTCTTCAGTTCTGAAAATCTGGCCCTTCAGGTCTCTGGTCCCAAAGCCTCAAAGGTATTTAGGCTCCTAATGTCCACTGGTTGCAATGAGAGTTAGGTGTCTGAGTACAGGGGGGATCTGGGACTCTGTGTCCTGGTCTGGATCCAGCTACACCCTTTGTGTATTGGACCCACCCTACTAATACAAGTGAGAAACCCTGGCGTAAAGAAGCACTTTTCTCCCTATTCTCTTCCTCTCCACTCCCACCCCCATTTTCTCATTGTCAGGAGGAGGCACCTCCACACACTTGAGGTGCAGCGCTCAGAGGGTTAATTGATGCTAACCTGCTTCCCCTGATTATGAGAAAAGGGCTTACTGGCTGGATGTCTGCTGTTGCTGATAAATCTGGAAGTGCATGAGAATCCCTCTTGGTGGTTTCCTTGGTATCATACCGGCATTGGGCTTGCCCTGTTGTGAGCATCTCAATATGTGTCGTCTTAATGGATTTTCTAAGAGCCTCTTGTAGACTCCAGGCTCTGTGCCCTCCATCTATTTAATTCTCTTGCAGTGGTGCCTGGGAGTTTGCAGTGGGGACTCCCAGAATGTTAGCGAGCCGGCTATCTTGGGGATGCTGCCGCTTGCGTAGGCCCCAGGACTGTGATGGCTGTAACACTTTCTGCTCAGCTGCCCACCTTGGAGTGGGAAAACTAGGCTGTGTTGGATGATTAGTATAAGGGCAGTTTGGGCTCCTGTCTGTTTTCGGCTCCTGCTTATTATCTGCAGTGTGTGATAGCTGTGCATGTCCCCAGGCTGATGGACTGTTCTGCTCCGGGGCTTTTGAAATGCTCCCTGACCTCTGTGCAATGTTCACGGTTTGTTAGAGATGCAGGGAGAGGCTGGTAACAGGAAGGTTTGGATTTTAAGCCGGGATCTCGCATCACGTCCTCTTTCCTTCCTTTCCCCCAACCAGTTTCATAGCCATGTTCCATACAGGGCCTGGTAACATCAATGGCAAACCCTGCCCAATGTCTTCAATAGCACAAAATCAGGGGGCAGGTTCTGCCCCCTTTATGCTGTTGTACTGGGATCATGAAGCAGCTGCCTAAGGAATTCCAGCAGAGGAGAGTCAACATGAAGGGGAAACAGCTGGAGGGTCCTAGGCGCTGGCCATCCTAGCCTGCCAAAGAGCACTGGGATTGCTCTTCCATTTGGGGCTGCATCAGCACCCAGACAAGCCCAGAATCCAGGAAGCACAAAGGTGGCTTAAAGCGCCTCCTCTTGAGAGGCCCCTCTGGGCAGTACTGTTTTGTGCTGGCCGCAGACCTGACACAGGCAAGTGCCTTCTGCTACCGGGTTTCCAGACAAACCCTGCACACCGGACAATACTTCCGACGCAGCGAGCGGGTGAGGGGAGGTTCTGTAAAGAATGGGGAGCTGAGAAGATTTGAGGGAGGGTGTTGAATGCCCCAGGTGTGGGGTGACTCCTCGAAGCACAAGGGGGTTCCAAGAATGATGGCGTGACGCTGAGAATGGGAGGAGGAACCGAAGGGGCCGGATGCTGATCTTAGTTATGTTGAGAGCAGTTAGGTGAGTTGGTCCTGGGGACTGCCTAGAAAGAGAGGACATAAGTCAATCAGCGGCTGATGTTTTTGAGTCCCCTGAGAAACTACTAATCAAGGCGAAATAGCATACGGTTCTCTTGCCAACATTGGGTCAATGCTAGCTTTGTGATATGCACCGTGTGTAAACGGGATGGGAAACCAGAGACCCATTGCCCTACACCAGACCATGTCAAAACCATTCATGCCTGCCAGTCTTGACCCAACCACCCGTCAGCGCTGGTGCCTTGGTAACTCATTAGAGACACGCAGGGAGCTTAGAGCCAATGTTGAAAATAGGCACCGACCTAGATCCAAATTTTGCAGAGTTTCTTGCTTTATAAGGGGTGGAGCTAAAACCATACATCTGAACGCCCCCGGCTACAGCTTGAGCCCCTCTAATAAAACAACTTGAACTCAGCGGATCTCAGTTAATACATCACTTCCCCATTCTGTGCCTCACTTTCCCCATCTGTAAAATAAGGTTAATGCCAGGGGGCACCAAGGATTGAGTGAGTAGTGCCTATAAACCATCTCTTCAGAGGGAAGAAGTTAGCCAAAGGCAAAGCGTTATTAATTTTAGTATTAATCCTCTAACCTAAAAGCCCCCATCTTTCATAGCTCTAGTTTCAATCCTGTCTGCCATCAGCCAATCCGTGCTCTCTGCTTTACTGTGCCCTGAAGCGTGGCACCCTGAGGTTAACTCTATAACAGAAGTTTTCCTCATGAGCAGTTTGAATTAGGCCCATAGGTTGGCAAACAAATGGGACACCTTATAAAACAATTAAATGGAAGCAACCTTCAGGCAACAGGCAGACTGTACCGCATGCTTTTTAAAAAAAAAAAAGTAAAAGTTTTGTAATTTCTTTCTCCATTCCTGCCTCCTTTCCAGCACCTGTGTGCAGTTCTTGGAGTCGGCCTGCTAAGGTTGTATTCCAAAAAGTCCCCTCCAACATATAGACACACACTCCCAACTCCCAAACACACACTCTAGGCCAAAGTTTTGGAACAACTGTGTTTGTCCAGCCCCTAGCACAGTGGGGCCCCATTCTTGTCTGGTCCTTAGGCACTATGGTAATAAACACGATTCATAACAATTAATAGAAGCAATCCCCAGAGGGCATCTCAGGTTTTATCCCAGACCCAGTTTGTGCTGAATGAGTAGGATTTTGGGGAGAGTTTAGCTGGACAGGAGGCTGGGATAGACCGACGTGTGTCATATGTACCATCACTCATAGGCGCCGACTTCTAGTTTTCCCTGGAGGTGCTCCACCCCTGCTCTGCCCTGAGGCCCCGCCCCCACTCCACCCCTTTCCCTGAGGCCCTGCCCTCATCCTGCCTCTTCCTGCCCCTGCTCCACCCCCCTCCCTGAGGTCCCCACTCGTCCACCGCTCTCTGCCCTTCCCCTAGCACCTCCCCGAGCTGCCAAACAGCTGTTTGGTGGTGGCTGCTGCTGATCAGCTGTTTGGAGGCGCCCCCAATTAGCTCATCGGGGGGCCGCCAAACAGCTGATCAGTGGCGGCGCTGCCTTAGAGCTATGGGTGCTGAGCACCCACAATTTTTTTTCCATGGGTGCTGCAGCCCTGGAGCACCCACGGAGTCGGCACCTATGCCAGCACTAAAAATAGTGCTATCCCTTGTTTTCTGTGCAAGAGTTTACAACAGACAAGGTTGAAGTTGTACAAGGATACAGCCGTAGGAGAATGCAACACAAAATCAAGTACTTTGGAGTGTTAAATGAGACGGGCTTATTGCTGGTTCCAGAGGGCTTTTGTGTGTGTCTTTCTAATAATCAGCTTTATAAAGTTGCTTGAATAGTGTGTAATATGTCCATTATTATTAGCAGGGACACACAGATGATGAGGATGTGTACTGTTTCTTTAAATCTGTGGCTTAGTGCCTTGAAAAATCAGGCTTAGGGTGACCAGATGTCCCGATTTTATAGGGACAGTCCCGATTTTTGGGTCTTTTTCTTATATAGGCTCCTATTGCGCCCCCACCCCCTGTCCTGATTTTTCACATTTGCTATCTGGTCACCCTAATCAGGGTCCACAAGGGCTAGAGGTCTCGTGGTTAAGTCAAAGGGCTGTTGCTAAAGAGATGTGGGTTCAGTTTCTAACTGTCCCCCAGACTCCATGTGACCTTGTGACATGTAATCTCTGTGCCTCAGCCTCCCCCGCCCATGTGAAAAACAGTGGTAATGACATTTCCATTGTCTGTCTGTCTGTCATGTCCATTCGGATTGTCAGACCTTCCGAGCAGGTCCTGTCTCTGCCTACACTTCACAGCGCCATGTAGCGTACAGGCGCTACAGCGAGCCACACACCCGGCTGTCCCTGCAGCGTGGAGCTGCGTGCTGCAGTGAAAGACTCCCTGCTGCTGGCACCTTTCCCTGCAGCGAGGAAAGGTTCTGGCACAGGGGAGGCAGCGGAGAAAGGCTCCGGCAGTGGAGAGCTGTTGGAGCCTTTCCTTGCTGCGCGCCCACGGCTGGAACCTTTCCCCGCCGCCAGAGCCTCTCACTGGGGTGCAGAAAGGCCCTGGCAGTAGGGCGGCAGCAGGACGCTACACTGCTAAAAATCGCAGTGCAGATGTGGGCGGCCTGGCTTCAGTGTAAAGAGAGCCCGTGAGGTAGATAAGCTGGGGGTTCAGGTGAGTAGGGCACGCTACTCTACTTGCCTCGACATCCACACTGCTATTTATACCCCTGCTAGCTGCGTTTAGATGCAGTGTCTGGACTCTACAGGTCACCATTTAAGAGTAGACTTACCCTATGTGGATCCATAGTGCCTAGCACTGGGAAGCCCCGATATTAGCTGAGGCCTTTGGATGCTACTATATCGCAAGTAGTAATGATAAGTGACTCCGGACAGGCAAATAAAATTATCTGTCCCTTTTAAAAAGCTCAGCTTTAACTTACCAGTGCCTCAGTTTCCCCATTTGCAAAACGATTGCAGAAAATGTGATGGCAAACAGAAAATGGGCTTATTTTGAACCCTGTGAAACAAAAACAATGGTGCCGCTTCTCAAGAAGTCATCTTCCCATTTTCCAACCTGCTCTAATTAAGAGCTCACAGTAGGAGAAGCTGTTTCCCTGATTGCATATAAAGTGCATTCTGCCCTCTGCATATTTACCGTCCTCTTAACCAGGGGTTTTATTCACTCTCTGGATTGTTCTCTAAGGTTCATTGGACTGATCCTACAAGTTAAGGAAAGGGTTATTAGCTTGCTGGGCAGGGATCACTTGACACCAAATTCAGCGGAGTAGTTGTTGCTGCTAAGTGAGGCCGAGAGTTCACATGGCAGGGCAGGGCTCTGGAACTGCTGATCAGAACACCTGCCTGTTACAGCATGACATGTCGGGGTAGCGTCCCATGAGCATTCAGGGGGCTGTGAAGTTAAAGAGAAGAACTTGAACGCAAGCTCCCTTTGCGTTAACGAGAAGTTCAGCCCAGAAAACGACCCTAATTCTGGTTCTGCTTTAGCTGCTCAAATGGCTTTCGAGCGGCCCTTGAAATGGTCCATGGCTAACCGAGTAGGGTCTCGCTAATTTCCTGGCGCTGCCATGGGTACAATCACGCTGCATACCTACGACATGGTTCTACAGTTTTGATGGGACTTTCTTTGCCCTGTGCTCACTGGCTGGTTGCCCCCAACACTTCCCTCCCACTTCCTCACAGTCCTTTAGCCTCCTCTTTATTCCTCACCTGCCCCTCTTCTCCCCCCAGCCCTGTCCTCCTCACCCCCCTATCCTTCCCGTTTCGTGGATCCCATCCTAACAAAACCCGCCCAATGGAACTAACCAGGGCCGACTTTAGGCCCTGCGGGGCCCGATTCGAATACCCGACGGCGGTCCGGGTCTTCGGCGGCACTTTGGCGGCGGCGGGGTCCTTCCCTCACTCCGGGTCTTCCGCAGCACTGAAGGACCCCCCCCACCGAAGTGCTGCCGAAGACTCGGAGCGGACCACCACCGGGTGAGTAAAAAAAAATTTTTTAATTAAAAAGGCGCCTTAGGCGCGGGGCCCGATTTGGGGGAATCGGCCTAAAGCTGGCCCTGGTCTGACACTTGTTCATTCTGCTTGTGTCCTAGCCTTTCCCCCACCCTGTGTCTGTCCCGTCCATGTCGCTTGTGAGCTCTTCTGGGCAGGGACTGTCTGCTCTTCTGGGTTTGTTCAGCCGAGCACAATAGGGCCCCGTTCGCCATCGGCCCTTGGGTGCTACTGTAATAAACCTGTTTAATAATAAGTTTCACCTTGGCGGCTTGGAACTGTTGTGCCACGGTGGGTGGAAAGAGCCTCGAACCCATGACACCTGTCTGGCCCTGGTCTCCCCTGGGGATATTGGTTTATTGAAACACTATATTTGAAAGGATGCCCCAATTTTAATGGCGATGTTTTGACTCACTGCCTGGAGCATAGTTCCTCTGCAGCCACTTGATATTTATTTATGAAATCTGGAGCTAAATCCTTAGCTGTAAATGCCCTGTGATGCCTGGGAGCAGAGGAGATGTTTGTGGTCTCACGGTTGTTGTTGTTGTTGAAAAGATAATATTAAAAAAATCTATCAAGAGTGTCTGTTTGGGGCTTTGGTCTGAAGCTGCTGGCTCTGAGCCTTCTCTGTTAACTATTGGGGGATTTTTATTTCTATTTTTTGGTCTTCAACACAAAGTAATATGCAGCCTTTTCAACTACAAGGCACTCGGAATGGCTTCTAAGCAGCTCTGAATTAGGAGAGTTAAGCAGCCACTGTCCCTCAATTTCCCCTCCACATCAGCCTAAGAAACAAACAAGTTTTCAATAATTCATTTTCCTTTGAGCGAGGGTTTTCGCACTTGCTGTGTAAGGTTTGGGGTCATCTATGCCCTCCATTGAGCTCCAAGGGCTTTACGGAGGGGGGTGAGGCTGCTCGTCTCCTTTTGGGGGATGGGAGCACCCAAAGTCACACAGCAGGTCAAAGGTAGAGCTGGGGATGGAACCCAGGTGTCCTGAGGCTCAATCCAGGACCTTAGATGCTGGGGTATGCTTAGGGAGACCAGATGTCCCGATTTTATAGGGACAGTCCCTATTTTTGCGTCTTTTTCTTATATAGGCTCCTATTACCCCCCCACCCCCTGTCCCGATTATTAACATTTGTTGTCTGGTCACCCTAGGTATGCTATTAGGAGGATTTATAGAGTTAATACTGTAGGTCTCACTGCACCTAGGCGTGCTGATTCTCCTGGGTTACTTGCGGGTGAGGTTTGATAACAAGGTCTGAGAAGTAGGGGGCTGAGCAGCGGGGGAGGCCTGGAGCAGGGCCCTAGGGAGTGGGAGGCTAAGGCCTGAGGCAGTGGATGAGGAGTGAGGGAGGCCGGCTGGAGGGGGGCCAAGGGGCTCGTGCCTGGTGAGGGAGGATACAGGGGCAGAGCTAAAAGGAATCCTGCCTTCGGGGCCGTGTGGTCAGGATTGTTCTTCTGCACGTCACCTGCTTTTAAATGGGTTTTCATTCCGTTAAAAAGGGGGTTAACCTCCACCCTTGGGGGCCCCAAGCCACGGTCGATGCCTGTCTGTCCCACAGAGCAGCTGCGGCAGGAGGAGGCGGTGTCTGGGCATATGTGAGGAACCAGCCCCCTACCCCCCCACTGGAGGTTGTGCAGCTTGCTTGGCCCGGTCTCAGTCCTGCAGCCTCTCCATCGTTTCAGCTGCGTTTTCATTGAGCCTTGCCTTCCCTTACATGGCTGGGAAAAAGCTAACGAGGCCCGTCCAGTGTTTATAAAGGACGAGACCTGATTACACACGACTGACAGGGCAGCATCACTTTCCTTCCATGCTCAGGGAGTCTCTCCTCTCCCTCCCGCTCCCACCACAGCCCCAGTCAATATTTATCCTGTCAGGCCCCATTACGACTGCAATTGCTGAGTCTGGGACGGCGGAATCTGCGTCCTGAGCCCGGACTTGGGAATAACAACAATAATCCTGGTATCACTTGATAACTGGACATCAAAAATTAAACCGGCGGGAAAAACGGCCCCGTGCAAAGAGAGCCCAGGAGTGCCCCCGACGGGCTGAAGGGAAATGTTCTGTGGTGCATCGCTGCTCCCCGAGAGCCTGTGCTGATAGCAGTGGCTTGTGCCATTGGGGTGAGTAGATACAGGTGCATTTGCAGTGGGGCCTCTCTTGTTTGGGTGGAGGTGCCCTAAAAGTAAAGCCTCTTTAAGAGAGACAGCGTGACAACACCGTTTGATGGGGAGGTGCAGGGTGGGAGAGGGGGTGTAACTGTCTCCTCCGAGTTGTAGTGTGTGCCTGGGGAGGAGGGTTAACTTGTTTTGATGTTGGACAGAAATTGAGCACTGGTGAAAGGTAGTGGCTGGACAGCTTTGGTGAGTGGCATCTTTGGGCTTCTCTACACTTAAAACCCCACAGCTGCAGCGCTTCAGTGTAGACACTTCCTATGCCAATGGGAGGGGTTCTTCTGTTGGCGTAAGTAATCCACCTTCCCGAGAGGCGACAGCTAGGCTGACGGAAGAATTCTTCCATTGGTCCAGCACTGTCTACGTGGGTGCTTAACTATGTCGCTGGCATTGACGACAGTGGAGCCAGGCTAAACTTGCATCAGAGCAGCCAGGTGTAAATTGGCACAACACCACTGATCTGCTGCAGCTGAGGATCTGGCCCATCATTTAAAAATTGAACCTCCCTGTCTGAGCCAGCACTGAAATCCTATTCTGTTATCTCACAGCCTTGGAAAATATGAGAAGTAGCAGAGCAGAGAGGGCTGCATGACTGTTGTGCAGGTGAGAGTTATTCTCTCTCTCTCTCTCTCTCTCTCATATATATATTTTGACCCATCTCCTTACTCCTGAGGTTCTGCCAGTTCCAGGAGAAATATTACTTTATCTTACGGATAGTACAGCACATTCCATCCTCTGCTGAAGAGACACGCTATTGCCTTTTTAATTTCCTTTCCAGGGTGCTGTACGTGTATGTCTGTAGTGTTTGGGTAGGCCATGGATGCTATCTCTGCCAGCAAGGGGGAGACCCAAATGTCCTGAAACAGTTATGAAAGCTTTACCCGTATCAGACTGAAATTCACGTGCCCCTGAACCTTATGGTTTGTGCCTAAGCAATGTATTTTATTAGATGTGAGTGCATGTTAACCAAAGGCACCAGGGAGCGTCTTTCTTGGTGTAGCTCTCTCCCTGCTGATGCTGGGCCAAATTTTGCCCGTTTATTTCAACAGAACTGCAGCAGCTTAAGTGAAATCAGAATTTGTGCCCTTGGGCCTTATCATGAGACCATTCTCTAGCACCTTTTGCCAGGGCCATCCCTAGCCATTTGGGTGCCCTACACCGCCCCCCCCCCCGCAGGGGGGGCCGTGTGGGTCCCCAGGCCTCCTCCCCCCCCCAAGGGTCTGGGAGGCAGGAGCTGTGGGGGGCCACTTTTGGGGGCCCCACAGGCCCAGAGTGGCCCGGGGGATTAGCAGGGGGCTGGGTAAGAGGCAGGGTGGAGGGAGTTGTCCGGGGCCCCACACCGCCCATGGGATGGCCCTGCCCCTTGCCAGGGGGGCCGGCCGAGGGATAGGGCTGGTCGACGGGGCTGGTGCTGCCGCGTATGCAGCACGCAGCTGCCTAGGTGCCCCAAATTTCATGGTGCCGTACGCAGCTGCGTATGCCTAAGGACGGACCTGCCTTTTGCATCTGCAGAGCTCAGGGCATTGTACAAATATAAACGAATGAAACCTCAAATAGGTCAAACACCACATGGTTCTGCCTTGTTTGGATCCTGGCTTTTGATTCATCCCATTAAAGAGACAGGAGCCAGCTGCAACATTTGGCTTCAGTATTCCATGCCTCATCTTGAAAGGCCGCACGGTCAGCAGCACAGCGCCCCCTACCACCGTGATTAATGCCCTCTCAAAAGGAACAATATTGCCTACTGGATACAGCTCCACTTCCTACAGCGCCATCCTAGCATTTCCGTGGAGCTGGGCCGGCTCGGCTTAAGCCTCCTTTGTGAGATCGGCCGGGGGATAACGGGCTGCGAGTCTTAAAATGTAATGGGAGTGGCGCTCCCACAAGCCAAGGGGGGAATTAGACCTCTAAGCTGGGCGGTAGCCGCCTCTCCCCTCACTTTCACAAGCAATAACAGAATGAATGAGTACACGGAGGAACCAACTATTGCTTAACACAGGTTGTAAGCAGAGGTGAAATGTTACCGTTTTAATTGGGGGAAAGAGGTTGAACAGGGTCACCCCAGCTACTGGCTTTCATTACTCAGCTGCCTTTAATTTGTATTTACCAATACGGAGAGTTGGGAATGTGAAAGCGCAAAATAGCAACTCCATTAAGCAACTGCAGCAATTCCTCTGACAGGCCGGAGGAGCTGGGCAAGCAAGCACACTCGGAAGAGGGTAGGCAAGCAAAAATAAAGCCGCTCCGCTGACTGTCCCACCTTCCTCTTTGTTGAAGATACGATTCGACACCGTTTTACGGCGTTTATATATTTGTGTTTGCAGTAGCACCGAGGAGCTGGAGTGGTGGGCTGGCGCCCCATTGTGCTGGGCGCTGTACAAACACAGAATAAAAAGATTGTAAACTCCTTGAGACAGAGACTATTTAATCTACTGCATGTGGGTCAAACATGATTTGCCTCGTGGGGCTCTGCTGCTTCCTTCCCCGCTTCCCCGCCCGTCCCCTCTAGATCTACCAAGTCTCACATGACCCTTTCAAACCTAACCATTCTGTAAAACCTGCCAGCACTGACCTCCAGGCTGGGAAGCAGCAGCCAGCCTGTACAGCCGATCTACCACTGCTTTCATTGGGGGGTCGAGAACGAGGCCAGCAGCCCTACATAACAATAATGGCACGTTTATTCCCCCCCCCACACACACACACGAAAGAATCTCAAAAAATCGTACCTCCATTCATGAACGCTTCACATCTTCTCCGGCGAGGTGGGGCCTGTCATCCCCATTGTAGAGGGTGGAACTGAGGCAAAGAACAGTGAATGGGATGACCGCCAGAGATCCCGAGCCCCACTAAGGCTGAGATAGGGGAAGGACTGGAGCAAGCCGGGCCAGGAAAACTGCACCTCAGGCAGGGTCGAGAACTGAGGAAAGGAGCAGACTAAATGGAGCCCCAGCAACCCGGGCAAGGGGGAAAGAAGCTATTTCCCGGAGGAGTATCACTCGGCAATGGGAAGAGAAACAGCCCCTCCGCTGCTGAGGTCTTGCTGTGAGTCGCCCCCTGCCCCTGTGACGTTACCCAAGAGGGAGGGAGAACCGCAAATAGGGCACTAGAGGCTACCAGCATTGACCCCTAGATTGTGGGGTTTGAAGCGAAGGACTTTAACTCAATGGCAGCCAGATCCCAAACAGAGGTTGTCGGGTGTGGTAGGAAGTGGCCCAGGGGAAGGTGAGCAGCAGGTGGACTGGGCCCTGGCCATCCCACACGGTTACACTTTTGGGGCCCAATGGAGTGGGAAGGTCTAGGTACCCCTGCCCACTCCAGACTCCCCTACTCTGAGCCCTGGGGTGGGATTACCAGCAAGGATGCCGACTGAGCAGGACACAGTGGACTGGAAGAGAGACTGGAGTCGGAGGCCCAGACCACTAGGCCTGCTGACCAAACAAGTGACCCCATGATAAGCTCCCACAGAGGGTGCTCAACACCTCTGAAAATCTGGTCCTAGTGCTCCAGGTTTTTCCAAAGCACTGAGCACTAGCTTTCCACGTTCTCAGCACCCGCAGTCAGGCCCAGGCTTTCAAAAGGGCTCCGCACCGAACGTGCTGCACTGGAAAATCTGGCCCCAAAAGTGACTTGCTTCAGGTAAAGCAAATCTGTGGCACAGCTAAGAATAGACTCCACCCCTTTGTCTCCCGGGCCCGTGCAATAGCCACTGGTGCTTCCTCTCTGAAAGCCACGACTAATCCAACGGGGTTGGGTGTCCCTGGGGAATTCCAGATGAATGGGGCTCATCTGTGTCTGGAGTTGGAGAAGGGCTTCTCCTGTGTGCTGCAGCGCAGGGTTACGGCAACGCTAAGGATAGCGCCATCTGTTGTTCGGCTCGGGCCGGGAGGCCACAATCCCAACCCTACAAATCAGTGGTTCCCAAACTTTTACAGCCTGTGAACCCCTTTCACTAAAATGTCAAGTCTCGCGAACCCCCTCCTAGAAATGAATATTTCCAGGGATTTTCTCCTTTACCTGAGTATAAATTATAAAAGCAGTGATCTTGGAAATATAAAATTTGTTTTTATGACATGCTTATTACACACTATTTATAATTATTGATCATTACAGTATTTTTATTACATTATGAAAATGGCAACACTCTTCCAAGATCTCACTTTCGTAGCTTGTATCACTTTGAATAAGCCTGTTATAAGACAAGGCTCATATGTTTCATCAAGGAGTATCAGATGTGAAACAGCATGAAGATATTTAAGAAGCTAACTCAAAGAGTTCCTCCTACACAAGCTTCAAGTCTTGAGCAGTCCAGACAAACAACGCACGTTACAACAAAGCTTAAACTTGTTCTTCATAATCATTTTAAAAACAATACTAGCTGCCTATTTAATTTTAAAAAAGCAAAAAATATTCACCTCCCTTTCCATTTCTTATAAGGAGTCTTGAAGTTTAAATCTCCTCAGTGTGATAGATATGCTTGCTTTGATCTGCTTAGCTCTTGGAAGTCCAGGGGCTCCGGGCTGCTGGCCCCGTGCCGGGGTCCCTAGGGACAGCTCTGTCCGCCATTAGGGAATTTTTTCCCGAGAACCCCCTGTAACATTTCGTGAACCCCCAGGGGTTCACGAACCCCAGTTTGGGAACCACTGCTACAAATGAACGTCCCTAGATGACCCAATAGGAGAAAGGGGCTGGACTAACAGCGAGTCTAGACTTTGTTTAAACACCCATTGCTCTGGTAACTACCAAATATGGCAAGAGATTCTAGTTTTAAAAGGGCTTATCTATTTTAAGATGGATCTGTCTGAAAGCTCTCCCTGTGAAAAAAGTCCTCCTCTAATTTTGGTTCCGAAATCAAAAGTATTTGATACCTACGTACCTGGTGTCCAAAGATTGGTTTTAGGAAATGCATAGGATGTCTCTGCGCACAGACAAAGATGCTTGGGTGTCTCTCTTTTTGGGGTGAATGGGAGTGTTGGGGCAGGAAGGTGGTCACTGAATGGAGGGGCCTTTGATGTACACAGACTATACCCAGGGCAAGTGGAGGGTGAGCACGGTCTCCTAGAGTGGAGGAAAGGTCACAGCTGGATGCTCTAATTGCAGGACTTGGCAGAGAAATGCAGCCGGGGCAGAGCTGTGATGAATTAGAGAAGGGCCAGGAAGGGCTCTGAGGAGGTGGGGCTGGCAGGCAGTGAAAGCACAGACAGATGCTTGGAGGAAGGGGACCCCTAAGAGCTGGAAAAGCCCTCAGATCCTGGCTGCACTGAACCCGCCAGTTGGTTAAGTTCATTCGCAGCTCAGACTGCAGAAAGCCCTTTCCGATTATACCTCAGCTCTCTGCTAGGGGAAGGTCTTTGTTAGTATCAATAACTACTTGTATCATGGTACTGCCTAGAGGTCCCAACTGAGGCGAGGGCCCTGTTGTACAAACACACAATAAAAGAGAGTTCCTTAAGGCTTTAAGGATTCTTATTGTGTATATTTTGACATGTGACGTTGACAATTGGCGTTTCAATGGCTATAAAGATGTATCATTTTGAATTTGTGTCTATCATTAAATAATTATTGTCTGACTCCCACACAATTTCCCACAAATGTCAAAATTTAAATCAATCAAAATTGGGGGGGGGGGGAAATCCTTAAACCCATAATTTTGTGCAACAGTGTACATTTAAATAGATTAAAATTAAAAACAATGCTTAAAAATAAACACGGATCTCCGTTGAAATTATATTAAAAAAATTGTATTCTGCCAAGCCTATAAATAAAATATAACATCCAGCCACTGCAATGCCTGAGCTGCAGCAATTACTTCACTTCACTTTATACTGGCTACACTCCAGTCTGTGTAAATATGATTCAGAACAACCACTAAGCGGGTGAGCCTTACCCAAAGTTAATGGTACAAATATCCTTCTCTTTTGGCTCTGCTGGGAAGAGAGTTTCTCTCTAGTTGTGCAGCTGTCAAAGGAAAATAGCTGTAATAAATTGCCTAGGAATTTGTGAATAGTAAATGTAGCTTGCAGCTTTAGCAAAATCACTGCTATATACATGAGTAAAGCTGTTGGGAAGAATATTCTCATTTATACCATGAATTGTCTCTTAAAGAGGGACTTGTGTTGGGGCAAACGTGAAGCAAAAGAACTCTGACGGCATGAAAGCATTTTGCTTTGCCAAGGACTCACTGTAGCTTGAATTCTGTTACCACAGGAAGAGTTTTGTAGTTGGACTGAAGGCTTCTTGTCTGAATGTTGTGATGTAATCCTAGCAGCTCTTCTAAACTAATCAGGCGCAGGCTAGGTCATTAACTGGATGGGAGGGAGGGCTGTTTTTGTGCCCAGGTGGTGAAGGAAGGCGTGCGTGTTGGTGATTCAGTAGGTAGATGCTTGTTCCTTCTTTGAATTAGTTGCACACTAGCATTAGTGCTAGGGCCCTGGTTTTTAACAAGGAGACAAAAGCAAGGGCCCAACTGCTGGTGGCTACCGTATTAGGATCCTACAACACTAAGGCCACATTCTGCCTCTGTAAGCTACCTTTGTGGTTTAGTTGGATGTAGCATTCTTCATAAGTTCCTGCTCTGAAACCATTGCATTGTTTTGCCATGAGTTGTTGAGAGATCTGTGGGGCTCCACCCCAGAGATGGATGCATTCAGTGATGGATGAACAATTCCTACAGTATGTGCTTCATAGGAGGGGCTGTAAATTTTAACCAGTTAATATTTCCACTGTGCTCTGAGATCCTCATATGGAAAAAATACATAACTACAGGAGGGCAAAGCATGAATTCTCCCTATACTAGCTGTGTAATTTCTTTGTGCCTCCGTCCCCCGTCAGTAAAATGGGGATAATACTTCCTTGTCTGTTTAGGCTGCAGACTTTTCTGTTGCTTTCTATTTGTATGTACAGCACCTAGCACCATAGTTTGGGTGGGGCCTCTAGACACCGCAGTCATTTTGAGTGGCATTCACAAAAGCCTCCGAGTCAGGAGCGCAAATCCTACTCTTAATGCACATCTCAAAATGACGGCAACTCGGCTGAAGGCGAAGGGACACTTTTTATGGGGTCTCTGGGCTGGAAGCCAGTGTAGAGGGCAGGCCGGGTTCCCCTACCAGCTGCTGGGAAGTGGCACAGGAGTTGGAGATGCCAACTGAATGGCTGGTACAGAGAGACTTTGTTACCCTGGAAGGGGAGGACTATAGTGACCTGGCTGGAGGGCTGAGTCACAACGAGGGAGCACTCGGGGTTGTGGGGAGAAGGGGAGGGGTCACAGCTTGAGTACCTGATGGAAGAAGGTGCCAGATCAGGCGAGAACTGATCCCCAGGAGCAGTCACAAGGAGGCGTCCCCTGCGGTGAGCGATTCCCGTCACAGATGCAGGCATGTGCTTGTAGGAATTTTCAAACACACCCTATCTGCATCTTTAAGGGCTGAAATACCTCTGAAAGTCTGGTCCTGAGAAGACACTAGACTGTTTTGTCTTTTACGTGGAATTATAAGCGTACAAAGTTGCTATGACTAATCTTATTAATCTACCGAAGGAAGATAGTAGTGAATGGTCTGTTTATTTTTCAAGTGACCACTTGTCTTGACACTTCTCTGTGATTTCTAAAATATGCAGTTTATTTCAATGAGAAATATTGTTTTTTTGTTAAAGAAATCCACATGGTGTCTGTGGGTTTGATTTCAATGGTCCAGTTATACATTTCTTTGTGATAACGAACAGAGTATATATTGCCCTGTTGTTATCCCATTTCTTTCCTAATAGTGACACCTTGCTATCCAGAGAGCGATCCCGGTTCATATCTTTTTCTAGGTAGTAGAAGTGGGTCTTGTACAACAGATTGCTGATGATTTGCCAAAGCTGTAAAGAGAAACTCTAAAAAGTAAATGGATTTCTGCTTGAAGTGTAAAATAGTTGAAACATTCCCCATGTGTGGAAACTCCAGTTTTCAGAAGACTAAAACCCACTATTCTTGTATTAGTTACTTTTTCAAGTGCATGGCAGATGACCACAGCTGGTATGAATCAGCTGGCTGTGTGCTTTGGATTGTTGTCTGAACTATGAGCGAATCCTTGGCAAGATGCTTCTGACTCCAAAAGCATGTTACTGACACTCCATTTGCCACTGTTCTGCATGGTAGCCTCCCCTTCAGGTAAAATGCACATCGTGCGGAACAAAAACGTATTGCTGATTTGTTAAGAAAGTTCTCAAATCAAATGCTGAAGAGTAGTAAAATGAAAGCCAAGGCTTGGATTTTCAAAGAGAACTGAGTGTCCAAGTTCTTTAGGCAACTTTGCAATTCCTAGCCTAAGTCTTTTGTGAGTTAGTTAAATAGGATTTGCATAGCCAATAAACCAGGTTTTTTGCTGCGTCCACATATCCAGTGCTCAACGCTCCATTAAGTGCAACAGCTGGAATATCTGGCTGGCAGCATGAATCCCACGGCTCCTCGTCTAACGGAGTGAATGAAGATGTCCTTTAAAATACAGTAATGGAGGAACTGGCCTGTGAAAAAGAAGGGGGCAGAAGGAGCTGTGTCACCCCAGAAGGGAGAAGCTGCGTGATACCAAACCCAGACTTGATTTATCGTTCAGCTCTGGAATGACAGGGAAGGAGATAAAATTCATCTCTGGGGAATCTGGCCTGACTGACTGACTGGCTACTCGGCAGCAAGCTCTGGCACAGTTGTTAGAACGTGAGCGGGAAGACACCAGGGTTGTAATTGAAGTTGTCACTTGTGTCTGAGCAGAGACAAGACCTGCCCTGCCCATAGGAAGGGGTGGGAATAAGTTAATTTGGAGGGGGTAGGGTTCTCTTGAGGGTTGCTAACTGTCTAATCGCACAAACCCAAACACCCTTGTCCTGCCCCGCCCCACCCCTTCACCGAGGCCCTCCTCCCGCTCACTCTGTCCCCCCATCCATCTGTCACTCGCTCTCGCCCACCCTCACTCACTTTCACTGGGCTGGGGCAGGGGTTGGGGTGTGGGAGAGGGTGTGGGCTCCGGGCGGTGCTTACCTGAGCGGCTCCTGGAAGTGGCCAGTATGTCTGGCTCCTAGGCTCAGGGGTGGGAAGGCACCTGCGCGCTGCCCCTACCTGCAGCACTGCACCCGCAGCTCCCATTGGTCGCTTCCAGAAGCCGCGCGGAGCCAGGGCAGGTAGGGACCCTGCCTTAGCCCCGCTAACTGGACTTTTAGCAGCCAATTAAAATCTCCCGGATTGGTTTCAGAAGCCACTGGGAGATCGATGCTGGTTCCAGGAGACTCCTGGCCAATCCAGGAGGGTTAGCAACCCCAATTCTCTTCCTGAGAGGAGTCACTTCTTGGGCACCCTCTCAGAGATGACGCAAACCGAGGGATTGACAACAATCTTGCTCTGCTAGTCTGATTGGTGCTTTCCTGATGGGGACACATGCTGATGTCAATACAAAGTATCTTCCTTGCTGGAAGAGGAGGAAGCCGTTGTGTAAAACTGGCAATGCTTCTTTAGGATCGTGTTTCTTTTCTTGTGTGGGTTTAAAATACTCCATGGGGAGGGCTCCCATGAGGGAGTTGGATGAGCACAATCAGGTTAAAATTGGAGGAGTGGGGGAGCACGTGTAGGAATGCAGGAGACCTGCAGCCACTTCTAGGGGGACATAGAGTGCAGCAAATAATCAGGAAGGACACGTCCTCTCCCTTCCCATCTCTTCCTTGTAGCTGTGCCAAAGGCTCGGAGGTGGGCATGTGCCCATGCAAGCTGCATCCCCTCCCTGTCATCTCCTCTAGTTCACTTCTACCCTGACCTGCATACCCCACCTTATTCCTCCTCTGGGCCCTTAGCTTGCTGTGTGAATGTACCTCAGTTCTGGCTCACAGCATCCACTGCTCTTAAAGTCCAGAGTCTGTCTGGCTAATCACGATGCGTTGTGAAGTGCGTTGTTATGAGCTGGATGTATGTACTCTGAGGAGTAGGTTGAGACCATCAAATTCACTTCACTTCTAGCTTGATCCAGACTTGAACCCTGACTTCCGGACGTGACAGCCTGTTGTTGTTGGGGCACAGCATGGTCCAAGAGCTAGAGCATGAGACTGCTTTCATTTCCGTGCCTGCCACTGCCTTGCTGGGGGTCCTTGGACATCTCTCTCATCTCTTCTCCTCTGTGCAATGAGGATACTGCTTAGTAATTCAACCTCCCTTGAGGAGGTTGGGAGGACTAACCTGGCTAATGTCTAGGCAGTGCTTTGAAGACGTAAAGCACTATGAGAGACTTCCTTAGAGCATGAAACAATGTGGGGAAGTGGCAAGGTAGGAAAGAAAGAGATGGGAGATCAAGTGCTAGGTAACATTCTACCATCTCCCAAATCCAAGGAGATAGTAGAAAGCTAAAGCCTGGGAGACAATGGCTGGATGACGGGATGGGAGGGAGGGAGGTGCCCAACCAACCGCTCCTTGTATTCCTGCTTGGCTGTGAGCTGTTTAACAGGACTCAGCCTTTTCTGCTCCTGGAAGCAGCCTGCCAGAGGACGAATCCCAGACAGTTTGTGTTTGTGCTGGTGCTTGCTTTCTCCTTATCTCATGCTGGGGCAGTAAGGCCAAAGTGACGCCCCCTATTTCCTCTCCCCGGGAGCGACTGCATATCTGAGTTAGGGGCATGATCGGGTGATGCTGTACGACCAGCACTGAAGCTCAGCTGGGAAGTGCACACAAATCAGAGTTTTTTCCCCCAAAGAAGTTACTTGCAATTTATTCATAGTATTTTTCAGAAACTGCAGACAGAAGAGCCAGACAAGTGACCTGTGGTTTGTTTAAGCACCAGTTTCCCCGGCCTTATAGCATGTGAGGCAATAAACAGCTGCTGAGATTGATTGGGCGCCCAAGGGAAGTTCCTTCATACTGTGCCTTCTCTCCCCTATGGCTTGTAGCTGTCGCTGTCTGCATGATCTCATTGTCTGTCACTGGACCATGAATCTGGCCTAGAGAAATGCATTTCAGCAGTGCCAGGCTTGTGTTACAGTAGGGTGGGACTGAAGTAGCTCAAGTGCTCTGGGAAGAGGAATGGAATGTAAAATGGGATCATTGAAAACTACTGCTTCCATAAGCCTCTTTGGCGATCGGTGATTAGCTAGACTTGAAATGTCGCCTTTCTCTGGAACAACAGTCTTGCTTTAAGAGGTCTGTGCTGGATGTTGAATTCTGTCAAAGGAATTCCATTTAGAAAACTTTGTCTTCTTTGCTTGTGAGAGAGGGAGACGTGCAAAACACAATGGCTAACTTCAGTTAACCATTCCAGACCTTTCTTGCTAATTCATAAGAAATCCATCTTGCTTACATGAAAGTTGCAAAGGGCCAGATCTTGAAAGCTGTTTAGGCTCCTAACATCCGTTGAAATCAATGGGGGTTAGTTGCCTAACCTTTCATGATCTGGGCCAAAGTCAACATTCTTTTATTCTAGAAGTCAATATGGGTCCATTGGCATCAGTGGAGGTAACACTGATTTACCCCAGCTGGGGATCTGGCCTGACAATCTGAGTCTTCTGTATTTACAAGTTTTATTATCTAAAATAAAATACAAAGGCATAAAAGGGAATTTCACATAGTAAAATAAGACCGCTATATGATAGGTAATGACAGAAACTGACCGCATAAAATGTAACTTGGCATGTTCAAAGTTTTATCTAACTGGTAATTAAATTCAACAATTGTAATACAGAGCAATCTAAGTGGTATTTAAAACTGGTCATCTAGTTTAGCTTCATTCCTCCATCCTGAAAAGACAATCTATGTCCAAATATGGATCTTTAATACAGATACTTTCTAAGGTCAATCATGCTTATGCCAATAAGTAGTTATCAAAATTAACTCTAGCTAGAAATTTAAAATTATGTGAACAATTGTTTAATTTTGTTTTGAATTGATATTTTAAACAATTTCTCCCAAGGGTTAACAAACACAAACCATGGTCAAGCGTTTTTATTTTCACACCCACTTAGTCGAAGATATAAGACATAACAATAATATTGTTAAGCTAGAATTAAGGTTGAGAGTACATGTCAAAAGCCAAGCATTGGAATCCTAGCAAAGTCAGAGAGACCCAGATGTTTGAAAGCATGGAAATGCATGGTTACGACCAACGTTAACTGTGTCCCCCGAACACCATGGATCCACCCCCATTCCCTCCTCTGTTCCTTTCATACCTTCCCCTGCTCCACTGCTTACACATAGAACATCTTCCCTAACCTTGTCAGTAATGCCGCCCTTTACTCCTTCAACTCCCTCCTCAAGATCCACTGCTATTGTGAACCGTATAGGAAACTGCCAGTTGGCAAGGGCTAGTTGGTGGAAATAGCTGGCACGCTTCCTTCTTTTAAAATAGAAATCAATCGTTAAATTATTCATTGTCATCACATTAAGGTACCTACATATCCACTCGTGTACACACGGGGGGCTCTGGGCCACCTTCCATTTGATTCTCACTTGTTGCATGATGTCTTAAATTGGCTTGTCAGCTCTTTGGGGCAGGGACTGTATTGCTGTGTGTGTTTGCACGCTGCCTAGCACAATGGGACCCTGATCTGGATTACTGCCATGCACGGGATAAGGGTTTGAAATAACTAATGTAAGCACTATGCCTTCATCTCTCTTCTTTTCTGACAACCCATGCAAAGCACGATGCTTTTCTGTTTCCTCTGGTTTCCTCCTTGGATCGCCTCGCCTTTCAAGGCCTACATTACTTATTCCTGATCACCTTTCTATTATTCACACTTGTGAGGCTCTCACGCTTACATGCTTGTCACGAAAGGCCAAGCACTGAACGGGCAATGCAGGCTGATCTGCCCTCTCACCCCCAGAGGTGGTACCTCCAGCGCAGGGCTGTCGTATATTATACTACTATAGACCCTCTACTGGGCCTCAATATTTATTTGAGAGCCAACAGTAAGCTCAGAGCTGCACAAAATGGAGAGCAAGCCATGACCCCTGCCCCAAGGATCTTACAGTCCTAAATGCACAATACGTTCCAGACACACAGTTGTGTTACCTGCCATCTCTCCCGCTGATCTATCCTTGAAGAAAGCAACTCCTGTATTTAAAAGACCTTCAGCCCCCTCTTGCTTTCAAGGCCAGTCTTCTGAGGGGATTGTTTGTGGTGGTAGGGGGCAGGGCTTAGCAGCCTGGGCCTCACATCCAGTTTGTTCCTAAAAGCTCATGTGTCTGTCTGCCTGCTTCAGGGGTCAGGAAGAGATTTCCCCACCTCCCGATGTATTTTGTGTGGGGGTTTTTATCTCCTTTCTCTGTAGCGTTAGGGATGAGCACATGGAGATGGGGCAGGGCTCTGAGGTGGCACCGAGCACTCTCTCTCTCAGAGGTGCTGCTGCTCACGTGTTCAGGGTCTAACTGATCACCAGGTGTGAGGTCAGGAAGCAATTTCCCCCCCAGGTCAGATTGACAGTGACCTTGCGGTTTTTTTCCTCCTTCCTCTGCAGCCTGTGGGTGTGGGTCACTTGCCAGGATTATCTGGGTGCATCTCACGTTATCATTTTGTTGCCATTGCAGGGGCCTCGGGCACTGGTGCACCTCGGTCCCTCCTGTTCTCTGCCTGTGGCACATCATAGTCTACTCTCCTGTGGGCTGTGATATGTTGGTGGTTGGGGATAGTGTGCTGGTGCTGGGTGGTGATGGTCTGATGGTCCCTTCTGGTCTTAAACTCTATGACTCTGCCAGTCATCTTGGGTCCTCCCCTCTCCTATGTATTTATGAGAGAGCAGTACCAAACGCTCAGGCTACCAATGCCTGCTAGAGGGACAAAGTCCACTCTTCCCGTCTCAGACAGCTGGCCCGTATATTCCATGAAACGGCTGGCAGTCTGTTCCCTTCAACTACCAGACCAAACCAGAGGGAAACCTCCTGTCTGGTTCAGGAGGTAGCCCTGAGCAGCTGCTTTCAATCTCACCCAACAGGCCAAACTGCTCGGTGAGAGTTTATAGAAGGTAACAGTGCTAGCAGCAGCTCTGCCAGTGGCTGGGTCTCTTGTACCCCTTTGATCACTTCTCCTTTAATTCTACATCCCTCCAACCCACTCACCTGCGCTGCAAAGCCCAGAGGTTCAGGAATTCTCCCACCAATCCCAGGTAACAACTACCAGAACCCATCATTGATGAGCCATGCAAGAATTACACAAGGTGCTCCTAGTCTTGGTGGGCTTGAGTGCTCTGATTCCAGCCTTCATGGAAGCGTTCCTCCCACAACGGGGATCAATGCTCCACCTCTACTCAACACACCCAGCCTGCAGAGTGAGGGACCCAGAGCCAGGTTTCTTGTCATCCTAAGCATCAGCTCACTGCAGAGTCCACTCTGCAGCCTTTGGGATGCCTTTCCTCCAGGCTGCCTGTGTCTTCACGAACAAGGTCAGCTCCCAGACTACTGCACTGGGCAGCACAGTATGGGGAGGAGGTGACCAGCCCTCTGTGGAGAAAAGTGGTTCAGGACTATTTAGAAAAGCACAAGTCTATGAGGCCGGATGCACTGCATCCGAGAGTGCTAAAGGAGTTGGCGGATGTGATTGCAGAGCCATTGGCCATTATCTTTGAGAACTCATGGCGATCGGGGGAGGTCCTGGATGACTGGAAAAAGGCTAATGTAGTGCCCATCTTTAAAAAAGGGAAGAAGGAGGATCCGGGGCACTGCAGGCCAGTCAGCCTCACCTCAGTCCCTGGAAAAATCATGGAGCAGGTCCTCAAGAAATCAATTCTAAAGCACTTAGAGGAGAGGAAAGTGATCAGGAACAGTCAGCATGGATTCACCAAGGGCAAGTCATGCCTGACTAACCTAGTTGCCTTCTATGATGAGATAACTGGGTCTGTGGATGAGGGGAAAGCAGTGGACGTGTTATTCCTTGACTTTAGCAAAGCTTTTGATACGGTCTCCCACAGTATTCTTGCCTGCAAATTAAAGAAGTATGGGCTGGATGAATGGACTATAAGGTGGATAGAAAGTTGGCTAGATCACTGGGCTCAACGGGTAGTGATCAATGGCTCCATATCTAGTTGGCAGCCAGTATCAAGCAGAGTGCCCCAAGTGTCGGTCCTGGGGTCGGTTTTGTTCAATATCTTCATTAATGATCTGGAGGATGGTGTGGACTGCACCCTCAGCAAGTTTGCAGATGACACTAAACTGGGAGGAGTTGTAGATACGCTGGAGGGTAGGGATAGCATACAGAGGGACCTAGGCAAATTAGAGGATTGGGCCAAAAGAAATCTGATGAGGTTCAACAAGGACAAGTGCAGAGTCCTACACTTAGGACGGAAGAATCCCATGCACTGCTACAGACTAGGGACCGAGTGGCTAGGCAGCAGTTCTGCAGAAAAGGACCTAGGGGTTACAGTGGACGAGAATCTAGATATGAGTCAACAGTGTGCCCTTGTTGCCAAGAAGGCTAATGGCATTTTGGGCTGTATAAGTAGGAGCATTGCCAGCAGATTGAGGGACATGATCATTCCCCTCTATTCGACATTGGTGAGGCCTCATCTGGAGTACTGGGTCCAGTTTTGGGCCCCACACTACAAGAAGGATGTGGAAAAATGGGAAAGAGTCCAGCGGAGGGCAACAAAAATGATTAGGGAGCTAGAGCACATGACTTATGAGGCGAGGCTGAGGAAACTGGGATTATTTAGTCTGCAGAAGAGAAGAATGAGGGGGGATTTGATAGCTGCTTTCAACTACCTGAAAGGGGATTCCAAAGAGGATGGATCTAGACTGTTCGCAGTGGTAGCAGATGACGGAACAAGGAGTCATGGTCTCAAGTTGCAGTGGGGGAGGTTTAGGTTGGATATTAGGAAACACTATTTCACTAGGAGGGTGGTGAAGCACTGGAATGGGTTACCTAGGGAGGTGGTGGAATCTCCATCCTTAGAGGTTTTTAAGGTCAGGCTTGACAAAGGCCCTGGCTGGGATGATTTAGTTGGGGATTGGTCCTGCTTTGAGCAGGGGGTTGGACTAGATGACCTCCTGAGGTCCCTTCCAACCCTGATATTCTATGAAGACTCTAGCACGCGTTAAATAGCAACAGGGGAATTGCCAAAGGTTCAATGCTAATGTTGTGCAGGAAATATCCTGAGAACAACCTTACTCCTGAGATTTCTGGTGCATCCCACCTCTAGCTGGGCTGGAAAAACGGTGAGAAAAGTCTTATTCCTGGGGCACTTTCAGTTTCTCCCAGATCAAAGTGCAAAGGTCTGAAGATATAATTGGATGAATGGGGGCACAATTAACCAGCTGTTTCAGAACCTTCTGAAAGCTTTTGGTTCATGAAATAAACACCATCTGATTTGGAGGCATTCTTGTCTTTCCTGAACTGATTCACCGTTCTCTAATTTCAAAGAGGTGTCACTTTAGCCTGGTGGTACTGATGTTGCAAAAATACACTTATTTGCCTTCTACTGCGTCCCCCACCCTGCTCTTTCATGGCTCTCTCGTGGCAGGAGAACTCTAGCAATGCCTGCAACAGAGCAGCTAAGAAATCTCTGAGGACCCCAGCTGTAACTAAGCAGAATGTGGCTTATGTTGGGCGTGACTATTGGTAACAACAGTGCTATGCTTGTCAGGGAGTAGGTGTTTGGGCCATGCTTACAAGTCCGGGGCTGGTTGGCTCTTTAGCATTGATCTGGTTTTATTAGCAGAGGAAAATGCTAGCCATAGCTAAATGAATGGGCAGTTTGTAACAATAGATGTTTGTTTATTTGTATTATGGTAACACCCAGAGGCCAGGGCACCACTATCCAAAACTCTGAGTTGTGCTACTGGAAGCAGATGATTGGTTTTAAAATGTAAATATCCTTTCGGCGACTTGCATTTATGCAGTGCCGTGTATCCTTTACAAATATAAACTGAAATGCAAAGCATAAGTAGGATGACCCAGCAGTGAACTGCATCTGTCTCGTAAGTGTTCAGTGCACAGCAACCCTGCGCAACCGCTTGGAAGCACAAGTGGAGAAGAAGACTGCATTCTGCCCACCGTACCTACAGTCCCCAGGAAGTTTCTATCAGATGCGATTGGCTGAGTTTGGATTTCCCCAGGATGCTAGGGTTAATGCTGGCAGTCTCATGAAATGTGCATTGAAGAAGCACAAGTGAACAAAACCTCAGGTTTTAGTTCCCTAAAGAAAGGCTGGGGCACTGAGACTGACTCAGAGGGAAAAAGCACTGTCTGCTGAATTACCAACAGTCCCAAATACTGGCCGATTCCCAACCCTGGTTAGCTGGCGTGATTGGACAGGCTTACAGCACAAGGTGATCCATCTGCAGCCTAAATGTAATTACCCGCTGGGTGCAGGGCTCTAGGGAGTGCCGGATGTTCTACTGATCGTTCAGGTTGCTGTCAGTAATGCTCCGGCTTGGTTTCACCACAAGATGATCACTTTAATTTCAGCATTCCAACAGAAAGTGTCAAGCAGATACTTAAAGCCCTGTTCCTTGTCCAAGTAATATATACCTCCCTAGAATGCTTGTGAGTCATAATTACCATGTTTAACTTGCAAATCTCTCTACTGAAAGAGTTGGCTCTATGTTTTCTCTCTCTCTCTCCTCCTCCCCTCCCTGAAATAATTTGAATAGCGAGCAACATAATTTGACAAGTACATGAAGATGTTTGGGGGAAAATAGGGCAGCAAATTGTTGTGCATATGGAATGAAACTGACCCAGGGAGATGACTGGCTTCTGCTTTCTCTAGCCCAAAGGTCCCAGAATACTTAATTGACAGGAGGAAATGTTTGATCTGATGATCAGATAGGCGCTTAGATGTTGAAGAAAATATCAAACGGCTGGGTATCAAAGGCAGACTACCAGGACTGGCTAGCTTTGCTTCTGCCTGACATGAAGAGGAGATGGTGCTGCCCTGGAGTTACGCAGTTTTACCTTATTCGTGGCAGGTCTAAATGTCCCAAGTCCAGTTTAAAGGGGAAAAGATGGGGTAACCTGAACTGTATATCAAAGAGGAAACCATGGTGGTTTTTGTTCAGGCCCTACAAGGTTTAAACTGTGTCCTTCTTTCTTTTCTTAGGTCTGGGTAACTTACCCAGACCAAACTAACAAAGCTATGGTGTTTTTTCACTAAAAAGTATCAGGCCGTGAGTATGTGTCGGCCATTCCCAGTGCCCTGAAAGGTGAAAATCCTTTGACCTATTTGACACGCTAAGGTGCAAACATTTTAGAAACATTCAAGGTCAAGTTTCCAAGAGCATCTAAGTAACTTAGGAGCCTAAGCCCTGTTGATATTTAATGAGACTTAGTCTCGTAAAGGTGGGTCTTTTTTTTTCTCTTTCTTTTCAAAAATGACTAAGCAGGCTTGGCATGTAACTCCCTTTGACTTCAATGGGAGTTAGGTGCCTAATGTACTTAGGTTCATTTACAAATCCCACTAGGCAGCTAAATACCTTTTGAATCTAGTCACTTTTGAAAATGGGACTTTGATGCTGTTGACATTTTTAACCTGGATTTGATTTTCAGAGATGTTGAGCACCCACATATCCTAGTGCAGTCATTGGGAACAGTGCCAAGCAACTCTGAATCAGGCCAGTTCAGTCTTGCAAAACACCCATGTGAGGTAGGAAAGCAGTATTTCCAATTGCAGATGGATAAATTGAGACTCAAAGAATCATAGAAATGTGGGGCTGGAAGGAACCTAGAGAAGTCATCAAATCCAACACCCCACGCTTAGGCAGGACCAAGTAAACCTAGACCAACCCTGGCAGGTGTTTGTCCAACCTGTTCTTAAAAATCTCCAGTGATGGGGATTCCACAACCTCCCTTGGAAGCCTGTTCAAGTGCTTGATTATCCGTAAAGTTAGGAAGCTTTTCCTAACTAAAGAGTAGTTAAGCTTTGGAAGAAGCTAAGTTCCTTGCCCAGAGTCACACAATGAGTTAGGGATGGAGATGGGATATGAACCTAGGAATCTTGTCTTCCAGTCCCCTGCTCTCCCTACCGAACCAGACTATCTCCTGAAGCCGGGATAAGAATGCAGGCTTCCTGACCCTGTATCACCTGTTATCACCACGGGCCCTCACTACCACTCATGAAGGACTGGGCTAGAATCTCATGACGTTTGGCCATTGAGTTGCAGAAGGGCTGCAGCTGTCAGCTGCATTTTCATCCATTGACTACTCACCCAAAGTTGAACCGCATGGGCAATGTTGTCCGACTGGTGTCGTGCAGCGATACTTTGTCAGCTTCCCTGCTGCTGACTGTTAGATAATATCGCTCACTTCTGGGTCAGCATCTCCAGCTCTAACACAAACTGATCTGTAAGCAGCTAGGTTTAGAAATGTGAACTCTCCAGATGTCTGACTTCCCCTTGGGATAAACGTTTGGTTCTGATCGTATGCACGGGTTCCTGATTAAATTGTTTTTGACCGAACAAGAAGGTCCCAATATTTTCTCTAATGTAAGGAGAACAAATTAAGCAACCTATGTAATACAAGTATACAGTGCTGTTGAGGAGTTCTGTGCCAATGCTTTAGGGCATGCTCAGAAGTGCCCTGGAGATGTCACATCCTTTTATTATGATGCTGCACTCTAATGGTTGGGGTTTTGTCATGGGTCAGAGAAGAGATTGTCATCTGAGCTTCATATGTGATAAATGATTTATGGTGCTTATATGATCCTAATTTGTGAGCTGCTTTGGTTTTTTAAATGCATTTCTAGTCCTAAAACTCCTGTGTGGAGGGCAGTGCTATCATGCCCATTTTACAAATGAAGAACTGAGGCTCACAGAGGTTAAGAGACTAGCCCAGGGTCACATAGGAAGTGGCAGAGCAAGGTAGAACCCAGGTGTCCCATGTCCTAGGCCTGGCCTACATTTAAAAGTTAGGTTGACACCACTATGGCACTTCATGTAAATCCTTGGCGTAAGTACAGCTAGGTTGATGGAAGAATTCTTCCGTCCATCTAGCTACCGCTGCTTGGAGAAGTGGATTATCTACAGTGACAGAAAACTTCCGTCCATCACTGTAGGAAGCATCTACGCTATGGCCCTACGGCACCATAGCTGTACCGGAGGTTAGTGCCCTTATCACTGGACAAGGCTTCCTCTCTAATTCTAGGCATTTGTATTTATCTTGGTGCAGCTCTGATACAGCTAGGCAAAAAGAGGTAGGAAATTTTCATTAAAAGTTTCAAAAAAAACCCCAACCTTAGAAGTATGTCTTAGTAACTTAGAAGAATGTCTTCTCTTAGTGTAGGATGGAGCAGGGATGATCGATCTTTCTTTCTTTTCCCCTTGTGCTGGCTCAGCCCTAGGCTTTTCCTAAATGGATACTTATTTACTTTCCTTTGCTGGGGTGAGATAGCATTTGCCTTTGTAACTGGCAGTGTTCTTAGACTTGGTTTACCAACTTATGTCAGTATAACTATGTTGCTTGGGGGTGAGTGTGTGTGTGGAAAATCCACACCCCTGAGTGATGCAGTTAAACCAACCTAACCCCAGTGTAGACAGTGCTACATCGAAAGGAGAATGTTTCCCCTTTACGTAGCTACCACCTCTCGCAGAGCTGGATTAATTACGCCAGTGGGAGAAGCTCTCCCGTCAGCGTAGTGAAGACACTACGAAGCACTACAGCGGCACCAATGCAGCGTTGAAAGTGTAGACAAGCCGTAGTATTTCCCTGTGTGTAATCTAATGGAGATGACTGTAAACGCTTCTTTAAACCCAGGAATGAGCTGAGCATTTTGCGACTCACAACTTTAGCTCTAATAAACGAAGGCAGAATTGCTCTGTGGGTGAGGAGTTGATGATGTGCTATGGGAGCATCTGTCCGCAGTAGAGAACAACTTCCAGAATTATCCTAAGCTGTCTCCACGTACATTTTACTCCAGTTCTTGATATAAACTTAGCCGAAGGCTCCAAGAAGTGACCCGCACACGGGAGCTATTCTCCCAGGAATCTGAAGGTGATTTACCAAGGTACATCCCAATGGCAGTTTCCTACATAAATCCCTCATGTATCAATGGAAGGCTATAGACCTATAAATCGGATTCACTTTTAAAGCCAGCCCTACGCCTTTGTGCGGTGCGGGATGAAGAGCACCGCGAGAGATGAAGACTAAGGTCAGGACTCTTACCTGTCTATAAACCTGTCAGAAGTCATCCTCTTCCTGCACATACTGACAGCTCTTCTGAGAGGGACGGACATCTTCATGTTTTGTCAGTTCAGCTGCAGTTTTGAGGATGTGAGAGGTGAAAAGGAGCTTCAGTACTGTCTGTGCTGAAATAGAGGGCACTAGAGTACAATAAAAATACCAAGGCTGCTGTGAGCTGTTGTCACATGCTCCAACTTTGCAGAACAACAACTCCTTGGTTTCTCTAAGAAACCAGAATGGAGGGATTCAGGAATTGGGGGGGGGGGGGGGGGGCGGGGGGAGGCCAGGGGGGCGGGGGGCCAAGGGGGGTTGTAATGCGATCCAGAGCCTTTTGCCTTCTGCTCATCAGTGCTGGAGAGTTCAGCTGATGGTCAGTCTGTAGACTGTGTGGAATTAATTGGCCACTCCAGACTCACGGCTGAGTGGGACAGGGTCCTCCTCACAAAACCCCACCCTCACAAGTGGCACCTTTCTTGGCATCAAGAAGATTGAATGGGTAGGGAGACTTGAGCTCCTCTCAGGGCAACGTGAGGGCAGCGTGCAAGGCGGCTGTCTGTGCTCTGCCTGTGCCTTGGATCAATAGAGCACTTCCGTCTCCAGGGCTGCCAGTCTAGTATTAGAATTCACATCAGAAACCCAAGTGATCTGCAAAGCGGCAGTGGTTGCTCTGTTTTCCTGCTGGGCTTGTGACAAACTGGAAGGTGTTTCTTTGAGGTCCCCTGAGAACCCCTCGTAGCAAGCACAAGCTCTGCCCCGTGATGCTGGCAAGGAGCAGCTGTGCCCATACAGAAGGGGAGAGCCTGGAGGCAGCCTTCACTGGCACCATGCTTGTGGGCGCTCTGCTTTCCATTCACAAGCTAGTCAAACATACTGGGGGTTTGCATTGCCTTCATCAGGGGCCAAATCATTGCAGCCACCTCATGTATTTCTAAGGAGCCTCTCACCCCGGTATCTGTGTCCCAGGGGCGTAGCTAGGAGTGGAAATTTGGGTGGGCCCTGACTTTCGGGTGGATGGGCAATGCCAGACCGTGCTATCCACTGGCCATGCTGGCTGGCTTTGCAGCCTGGCTGGGGCAGGGAGTGCTGATATCCTTGGCTGCACCCTGACTCTGCAGTGGGGGAAGGGAGGAAGCCGTTGCCTCGTGGCGGGGTCTGGGCTGCTGCCCTTCAGCTGGGGGCTCACGTCTCCTGTGGGGGCCCCCGTGCAGGGTCTGCTCTGGCTGTGCTGCGCGGGAATGAACAGAGGCCTGCAATGTGCAATCTGCAATGTGCAATTTGGCCCGGACTCTGTACTGAGTTGCCCAGCAAAGAGCATCCTCTGCTGGGAGCGCTGCAGAGAGACCGGCCTCGCCGCTGCCTCCGGCTGTGCAGGGGATGAGCCGTGTGGAGAACGCCGCTGGCCAACGGGCAGACCCTGAGCACCTGCTAGCTCAGCTTCTCTCCCGACACCATGCCCTCTTCCCAGCCCTGGGGCCCCCAGACCCAGGGCTTCACCTGCCGAGCTGGGCACGCACATGGGGCGGCTCAGAAAATGGCCAGGCAGAGCTGCCAGAGTGTAGCTTTCTGAAGGGCGGGCGCAGAATTCAGGTGCCTGAGTGATGCTGTGGGGCGCTGGGGCAGCACTACACCCCGGTTCAGATTTGGGTGGGCCTGGATGCTAAGTGGGTCCCAGGCCCACCCATGGCTACGCCCCTACTTTGTACCCACCAATGGTCAAGAAATGCTGAGACTCTGACTGCTGGGCTTCAATCAAACTATCCTCGTGGGGAAGCAGGGTCCCCTCCCCCCGGCAAGGGCAAGGGGCAATGCCCTTCCTATCCCGCAGATGACCCATACTCTCTGGGGAAGACCCCCATCCCTTGGTGTGCCTGCAGAGGGAGGGAGACCCACTTGCTCGGCATTAGTCTTCCATCCGTCCTCCAGGCCCCTATGGGCAGCGTGTGCTGCTGACCGGTCCCTCCCTCTAGCTGGGCCGGTAGGGAAAGGAAACCTTGGGGGAAGGAAGGTGTTTTGAGAGGGTAGAGTGGGCATCCTCTTAAAGTACTGACAGCCAGCAAGTCCCCCAGTCTTTGGGAGGGTGATCCACTGGAGAGTGGTGCCCCTTTATGCTTCCTGTCCCTTCACTCGCCATCACCGCCCCCATCCCCTGAGCCCCCACGCCACAGCATCCTGTACCAGGGCTGCTGGAGGGGCAGGGGCCGGGTTGGGGATGAAGCCATGTTAGCCTAACACCTCTCCTCCTGCCAAAGCTAGGGCCAAAGACCTGAGGTCTTCGCTCCTTTTTATCCCCACGAGGAAGGAAAAAAACAGAGGGGTCGATCCTAGCCCTGCATGTGTCAGTACAAGGCCTACTGTGACAGGATAACGGGCCAGTGTCCTGACTTATTACTGTCTTGTGGCCTGGTGTTCTTCCACCAATGAAGAAACTGGGGAAAAATAATCCCCTATTTTAATGCTGGTGCAAGGGGGTATTTCATTTTCTGTACTGATTAACCTTTTCTTCCCCTTTGGCTACTTCTTTTATTTTAACATCTTAAGCAACCGTGAGCACGAGATGGAAATCACTGTCTTCTGTATGTGACCAGAGCTTAATTAAACACGGAGCCCTAATTACTTGGGCCAAAGATGACTGACTAAAGGCATCTGGGAAAACAGCTGAATACTTAATTTACGCTGGAGTGTGGGGTGTAACGTCCACCATTAGCTGTCTTAAACAATGGGCACTCAACCTAAGCATATTGATTGCTTACTAGCTGTATTTTAATGGCGCACCTATCTTCATGTGCAGTCATAAAGCTGGACTCTGCCTCTGTCTGTGTTGCTAATAGTTACAAAATAGAATTTTACGAAGGTGGAGCCGCTCTTCAGAAAATCACCCGGACTTAAGCCTGGGGGACTCTTTGACTGTCAATATTATGCAGCTGTCAGTCCAGTTCTCAAAGCACTAGTAATCTGCATTTCAGGAGGAGATATTCAAAGGCACAAAAAGTGCTCGCTTCGCACTGAAAGCTAGTTAATGGAGGTAGCCACCTACCTCCCCCTTGTGCCTTTCAGAATCTCTCCTGATAACTACTATAGACAATGAGCAGCAAAAGTTAGTCGGCAAGGCCAGAGCACCTCACTGCAGGGCCGGCGGGGGGGGGCGGCTGGCCGGAGCCGGGGGGGGTGGCCGGAGCCCCGGCGGGGGCTCCGCTTTCCCCCCGGCGGCCGGGGGGAGGGCGCCGGAGGGGAGGGCGGCCGGAGCCCTGGGAGGAGGGCGGCGAGCCCCGGCGGGGGCTCGGCTCTCCCCCCCACCCCGGCGGCCAGAGCGCCGGGGGCAGGGCGGCGAGAGGGCGGTGAGCCCCGGCTGGGGCTCGGCTCTCCCTTCGGCGGCCAGAGCGCAGGGTGGCGAGCCCCAGCAGGGGCTCGCCGCTCTCCCCCCGGCAGCCGGGGGGAGGGCGCGGGGGGGAGGGCGGCCAGAGCGCCGGGGGGAGGGCGGCGAGCCCGGCTGTGGCCCCGCTCTCCCCGGCGGCCGGAGCGCCGCGCCGCCCCCCTCCAGGTGCCGCCCCAAGCACCAGCTTGGGTGCCTGGTGCCTGGAGCCGGCCCTGCCTCACTGCCATGTCCCTTTTGACACATCTACGTGCGTTAATTTCTCCAAATGTTAGAAGAGAGAAGGATGGGCATAATTTCTTTCCTGTAATTTTAGGGAGGTTGTACCATGGCTTTTCTTGATCTGATTCTAATCTGAATAGCTTCACAGCCCCCCATTAATTGTATCCCACAGAACAATACACTGCTGTTCTCTGTTTCCTCTTTGAGGCCCCAATTCAGATCAGTGCCCCATTGTGCTGGATGCTAATCACCCACACCTGGGGAGAGACAGTCAAAATAGAAAAGACAGACAAAGGGTGGGCAAAAGGAAGTCTCATCATCCCCGTGTTACAGATGGGGAACTGAGACATAGGCATGAATTGCCCAAACCAGCTCCTATTAACTTCCTTTGATTTTGATGGGCTTTGGCAAGATTTTTAAAGCTATTTTAGGCATTGCTGTGCTTGGCATTGCAACACTTAACTGATTTAGGAGCCTGATTCTCATTTTTAACAGGGATTTAGGTACTTAGAAGCACCTTAACTACAAGACCATAAGACAAGTGCTGGACATACAAACTTCTGTAAGTCCACAGGTTTTTGTTTGTTCTGTTTTTCGTGTTTTCAGCGACGTTGTTGCTATGCCAGCTTTGGTTCTCCATAGCTTTAACATTTAAGTTTCTCCCCAGTCAAACAAAACTAATCACAGTGTCCACTTTTTTAGTTCAATTTCTCTCCACCTCCTTCATATTTCTCCCTGCTCTAAGGACTGCAGCAAAGGAAGTGGCAGCTCCAAGGATGTGGGGAAGTTACCCTTGTATATGAAATTGATCCTTCTTATTTTCCATCGCCTCCCCAGAATACACTACAAATTGTGCTTTTTTCCTAAGTTAGAGGGCCCAATGCACTAGAACAATTCCCAACTAATGAAGAAAAGCAAGTCATCAGTAGAAGGGTTAGAAGGTGCCCTGGGGAATATTTCCTTGTAAAAGAAGGGTGCAGAAGAACATAGCAAATCAGGCAGGATTGGCTCCCTCAGAGAATGTTCATACTGCTAAAGGCTCAGGAAACCTAACCGGAATCTTACATATCTCCCATCAAAGGTTGGAGGGAGAGAGATAGACAGTATTAAAATTGTGTCTGTCCTGAGGTGATCATCAAGAATGATTGACTGAAGAGATAAATATTGATTGAGACAAAGCAGGGACATTGCTTATCTTAAAGGATAATAAATCTTAAGTTCCCAGCACATGAACTCCACTAAATATTATATACATGGCGAATGGCCTCATCAGGCACATCCAGGAATGGGATACATAGGATGATGTATTTGGACAAAGTAGGGTTTTGGAGGGGGGAGGGGCAGATTTGTTTGGGGTTGTGTGCACGCATTTTAAAATGGTGATTGAAATTACAGTTGCAGGAAAACTAGCCTGCATTTCCGAGCCAATCAGCAAGCTTAGCTGTCCATATGCTATCTGATTGGCTCATTAAGATTTCCATTCTGAAAAAAACAACGAGGAGTCCGGTGGCACCTTAAAGACTAACAGATTTATTTGGGCATAAGCTTTCATGGGAAAAACCCACTTCTTCAGAAGCATGGAGTGAAAATTACAGATGCAGGCATTATTATACACGAAGAGAAGGGAGTTACCTTACAAGTGGAGAACTAGTGTTGACAGGGCCAATTCAATCAGGGTGGATGTGGTCCACTCCCAATAATTGATGATATCAATAACAAGAGAGGGAAAGTTGCTTTTGTAGTGAGCTAGCCACTCCCGTCCCTATTCAAGCCCAAATTAATGCTGTTACATTTGCAAATGAATTGTAGCTCTGCAGTTTCTCTTTGAAGTCTGTTTTTGAAGTTTTTTGGTTGAAGGATGGCTACTTTTAAATCTGTTATTGAATGTCCAGGGAGATTGAAGTGTTCTCCTACTGGCTTTTGTATGTTACATTTCCTGATGTCTGATTTGTGTCCATTTATTCTTTTACGTATAAACGGTCTGGTTTGATCAATGTACATGTCAGAGGGGCATTGCTGGCACATGATGGCATATATAACATTAGTAGATGTGCAGGTGAACGAGTCCCTGATGATGTGGCTCATGTGGTTGGGTCCTCTGATGGTGCTGCTAGAGTAGATATGGGGACAGAGTAGGCAACGAGGTTTGTTATAGGGATTGGTTCCTGGGTTAGTGTTTCTGTGGTGTGGTGTGTAGTTGCTGGTAAGTATTTGCTTCAGGTTGGGGGCTGTCTGTAAGCGAGGACTGGCCTGCCTCCCAAGGTCTGTGAGAGTGAGGGATCATTTTCAAGGATAATTTGTAGATCGTTGATGATGTGCTGGAGAGGTTTTAGTTGGGGGCTGTACGTGATGGCCAATGGTGTTCTTTTATTTTCCTTGTTGGGCCTGTCCTGTAGTAGGTAATTTCTGGGTACCCATCTCACTCTGTCAATCTGTTTCCTCACTTCCCCAAGTGGGTATAGTAGTTTTAAGAATGCTTGATAAAGATCTTGTAGTGTTTGGCTCTGTCTGAGGGATTGGAGCAAATTCGGTTGTATCTTAGGGCTTGGCTGTAGACAATGGATCATGTGATGTGTCCTGGATGGAAGCTGGAGGCATGTAGGTAAGTATAGTGGTCAGTAGGTTTCCGGTATAGGGTGTTTATGTGACCATCACTTATTTTCACTGTAGTGTCCAGGAAGTGGATCTCTTGTGTGGACTGGTCCCAGCTGAGGTTGATGGTGGGGTGGAAATTGTTGAAATCCAGGTGGAATCCTTCAAGGGCCTCCTTCCCGTGGGTCCATATGATCAAGATGTCATAAATGTAGCTCAAGTAGAGGAGGACGAGAGGGGACGAGAGCTGAGGAAGCGTTGTTCTAAGTCAGCCATAAAAATGTTGGCATACTGTGGGGCCATGCGGGTACCCATAGCAGTGCCACTGACTTGAAGGTATAAGTTGTCCCCAAATATGAAATGGTTGTGGGTGAGGACAAAGTCACAAAGCTCAGCCACCATGTGCAGAACTAAAATTCATTTGCAAATTTAACACCATTAATTTGGGCTTGAATAGGGACTGGGAGTGGCTGGCTCACTACAAAAGCAACTTTCCCTCTCTTGGTATTGACACCTCCTCATCGATTATTGGGAGTGGACCACATCCACCCTGATTGAATTGGCCCTGTCAACACTGGTTCTCCACTTGTAAGGAACTCCTTTCTCTTCATGTATAATAATGGACTCCATTCTGAAACTCTTCCTCAATTCGAGTGGTACCCTAGCTGTTGATTTCAGGGGCACTACCTGAGAAGGAAGGTATTACTGCACATAAGGGTGGCAGAAGGGGATGCTAGGGGAATTTTTCACTTTAACGCAGTGGCAGCAGCTTGGGTGCAGTCACTGCTGATTGGCTAACACACCTCCATTGGGGCTGTTTTCAGTCACTCTCGAGCCAGGACTCTTTTCTTGTATGCAAAAATAGTCTTTATATAAATGGCTGTTGGTTCCACCCCACTCCTGTTCCAGACATGTGCCATTATGCAGGTGAGTGTCCAATTAGTGAGTGACTGTCAGAGATGCTGAGCACCTGCAGTATCTTATCGAACTTAATGGGAGCTGCAGGGCTCAAAAAATCAGGCCACCGGCTTTTTTGTTCTTAGAATGTGAGTTTAAAATGCACGGACCAATTTCCCAAACGAGGAAGAAGAGAACTCTACAAAGTCCTGCTCTGCTTGTGTACTCTTCCCCCTTAGGTTCTCTGAAAGCTGACCGAGGACTTAGGGGCTCTGTGCTGTGGGTTGTGGCCTCCCTTTAGATGCCTCATTCCAAGCACTGGCAAAATTGGAAATGTGGCGTGGTATGTTCCTGTGTCAGGGACCTCCTCCAGGGCCTTGGGCAATCTTTTCTTTGCTCCCTTAATGCATCAGCACATTATCTTCCCCATCACTGAGAAGAGTAACCATTCCAGGATGAGTCACGGTCTGCCTCTGCCTAACTTACTACCACCCTTATTATTGAACCAAGTGTTTCTCTCTTCCACAGGGAAATTTCTAGTGGGGACAAACTGAGGCATTGCCAGTTTCATTTGGCAAGGAAGAGGGGAACTGGGTATTTGTGAAAGTGCATCGCTAAGGGCCACTGGTGCTAGGGTAAGACACAGAGGAGGCACTGTGCAAGCATCTCTTCCTACCTTTCTAGCCCTGGCCTGGAACAACCTGGGTGGCCCACTCTTGGGGCCCCTCTAACAGCTTTCGTAATGCACCTCACTCCTGAACTGCAACAGTCACTGCTAACCCAGTCTTGGGCACATAGCGTGACACTTGCCAGCTCAGTTAGGGTCATATTTTCAAAAATATTTACGTGCCTAAAGATGCAGAAAGGAGCCTGGTGGGATTTTCAAAATGCCCAAACGGGCTAGCGCCTAAGTCCCAATAAAATCAATGGGAGTTAGATGCCTAACCTTTTGAAAATACCCCTCAGTGCTCATTTTTATGTTTATGCACTAGGCCCAGATTTTTAAAGATATTTAGGCATTGCTCTGATCAGCGTTGTGTACCTAAGTCTTATTTTCAAAAGTTACTTAGGAACTTACTCATGATGAGACTTAGGCTCCTAAGTCACTTAGGTCTTGCAATGCTGAGCAGAGCAACATACCTGTAAAATTTTGCCCTAAATGCCTTAGAAAATCTGGCCTTTAACAACTAATTTGCTATGGCCTACTGCATGGAGAGAGTTTGTTTCAAAATGCGTGGCGGATTTCTGTGATGCTGCCAAAATTGCTACTAAAAATTAGACTGAGATCCACCAAACTCCAGGTCTCCTGGGGTGGAAAAGTGAGTGTGTTATCGTAGCCCATTAACGTCCTCTGTTTGCTGCCAAGTCTTCAAGGATGAGGGTAAAGAACTTCGTAAAGAACAAGCTCAGAGGTACTAGTGAAAATCAATGTACAAAGTCTGAAATAAAAATAGCAAGGCACATTCAATTCAGCACCCAGCACCACGGTATTTGAGAACCTAATTAGGCACAAGCAGGTGCAGCCTTACCTGATTGGACTTCACTGGCATCCACAAAGGAAAACTGTAATTAGCGCTGCTGGGGCTAAGTCATTAGCACAGTGACCTTTTAAATGGGAGACTGGACACCAGACTGTGGGCTCCTTGCCTCTCCTTCCCACTCACTGAATAGCTGAGCAGACCCTGTTGTTCACTGTGATCTTTGATGTGATATGCAGCCAGCACAGCAAATTTTTTTAACCCTTTATTATCCAGACATTGGCCGTAACATCCAAAGTCTTTACTGAGCTGCTTATTTCTGACGGTCTGATTATTTAGCTAATTGGGTGAGCGCACTAAGCTGTAGGCAACAGCCTCAGACACACACGAAACCCGCTTCTTCGGCGACAAAGAAAGGGTGGTAGCTGGGTTTCGTCTAAAATAGCCTTTTAAAAGGACGGGGGCAAGGAACCCATCAGAGAAATGGAATGGCTTGCAGCCAATCTTTGTGCACAAGGAAATGCATTCAGTATTAGATAGCGTGATATGAGAGGCAGTGTGGTCCAGTGGATGAGGTGTTCTTTTGGGACTCAGGATACCTGGGTTCTCTTCCTGACTCGGTTACTGCTCTGGGACCTTCCTTCCTCATGTCTGCTTTTCCTTCCACCCTTTGTCTCTCCTGTCTATTTAGAAGGTAAACACTTTGGGGCAGAGACTGACTTTTACCGTGTTTATTCTGTGCCTAGCACAATGGGCCCCAATCTCAGCTGAGGACCCTAGGTGCTAATGTAATACAAATAATAATAGGGGAGCCAAATGGGACGTTGCTCTGAGCCTAGGAGAAGTGCGAATAATAGGAATAGTGCCATCAAATGGTTTTCTTTTCAATTTGTTGGATATTTTATTTTGTTCTTTTCTCTCTGATACAATTTAAAGAACGTTAGGAATCCCTCCCATCCCCACTCTGTCCGATCATCCTTTGCTCCATGGTGTTATGTATGCTCTGACCAAGCTAGGAATAATCATATTGCCCTTCCACAGGAGGTATCACTCCAAAGCTCTCGGCTAATTGCGTCACAGAAGGGCTGTACTCTCTAGGTGATAGGTAGCCATTGCATGCACAGCAGTTAGGCAAGCAGACATCTGTGGCCAAAAACACGGGGAAGACCTCATGCTTACCAAAAGTGCCACCGGGTCCTGAATGTGAGGTGTTGGCTTTGACCTAGAGAGCATTATTGGCTTGGTCTTCAGAAATGCTGAGGTTTTTAGCAGCTCTCCCATGGATGATCCATATCTGAGGTCACATCTTGGCTCCACAGCTGCTGGTAGACTGGAATAAAGGTGTTCCATCCTTAGGTGGTGCACAATTTTGGGGGTGGTGGTCATGGCACTTAAATGAAGTGCCAAATAATATGCTCAGTTATGGCCTTCCCAGGGCCTCATCTGAATCCAAGCAGGGTGTATGCCAAGGAACTTTCCCCTTCCCTATGAGCAGTCATTTAAGTTGTGGGCCAGTCCTCATGGGAGTCTTTGGAATTTAATGGCCCTTCCTTCAGTTTTCATTTAGTCTCTTCCCTATCGCCTTTCTGCCACCATCGCTGCAAAGACCTACTGGCTAGACTACAATCTTGGTGACCAGCCATAACAGGATGTTGGTGTGGTGTCTTTCCCAGCCCCTTGGCTTCCAGGCAGAAGACCAAGCTCAGGCCTCTGGGGCGTATCAAGCTGCAGGTGACCTATGGTGCTTCCACATGATTGAACCAAAAAGCCCTAGAGTTGTGTCCAGTGTGTCCCATAAGAATCCCATCCCACTAAAGAGGGACAGCAGCCCCTTTATAGCCAAATGTCTGTAACTTTGTCATTCTCTTTAGCTTGCCATCGGAATGTGGGCTGTGCCATTCTGGATCCAAATATTGCTCCCCCAAGCCCACTGTCCTGCCTCAGGCACTAGCCAATGCTTGGTACTTCAGAGGAAGACGAACCCCCTCGTTGATGGTGCAATGTTGCTCCAGGTGGAGGATGGGGGGAGGGCAGAAAGAATTCCTCTCTGATGGCAGAGGCAATAGGCTGGTGCCATAAAAATATGAGAAGCACCATCATCTTCACATTGGTAACTGTAAAACATTATTCATCAAATGATCCAGTCTGTTTTTAGAACAAAGTATTTAATGCTTTGTCCTCTTGCAGTGGTAGATTCCAGAGTGTTTTAAATATTTCCGTACTGGCTTGAAATTTGCTCTCCATTCATTTCCTTGAGTGACCCCTTGGTCAGGTAAAACGTAAGAATATTCTTTTACTGTTCTTTCCATAATCTTATGTACCCAAGCTAAATCTCCTTGTTTCCCTTTTCAAGGCTAAATAATCCTATCTTTTGCAATCTGTCTCTTGTACTTAAGTCCCTCCATGTCTCCAGACAGCTTTGCTGGCCTTTTGGATCTTTAGACTCTCAGCTTGATCTTTCCCGAGGTCTAACAAAACAGATCATGCAGCTGCAGAGAAGGGCATAGCGGAGGTGGTAGTGTGGCCTCATCGCTAGCATACTTGGCCTGGGAGATCTGAGTCCAAGATTTGATTCCTGGATTTACTATGGGCCTCCTGAATGACCTGGGGCAAGTTCTGTCCTTCTCTGTACCTCAATTTCCCCATCTGTTAAATGGAAATAATATTGATGTACTTTGCAAAGTGCTACGAGATCTACTTACGAAAAGTACAATATAATATCTGGGTATTAGTTTAATGTCATTACAACATGTTTGCATTATTTTCTAGTCATTATGAATGTACCCAAGCATCCCTTTTAACGTATTATTAACTGCAGCTCCACAGCTGACTTCCTCATGGAGAGAGGCAGCAGGGTCTAACGGAGCCACACAGAACTGGGAGACAGGAACTTTGGAACTCTAATTCTGGCTCTGAGTTGATTTGCACTATCATCGTGGATAAGATCCTTCAGGCAGGGTTCTTCAGAGCGGCTGAGCATCCACCACTTCCTCAGGGGAAGGCGTCAGGAGCTGGAGCACCTCTAGAAAGCACCACATACCCAAAGCTGGTTGAAATATTGTCTATAAAAAGATTTTTCATCCAAAAATGGGAGAGGGAAAAGAAATTGTTCATAAAAAATGTCAGTGGGTTTTCACTGGAAAACATGAAAACAACATCAAGGTTCAAGCTTTGAGCAACCAAAACCAGAACAGGAGAACCCCCCAAACTTGCAGTTACCATAATAATAAAAATTCCACTTTGGAGTGTTTTAGTTTTTAAATTCAAATGATTTTTTGTGTGGAAAACATTTAATAAAAATGAAAAAAAAAATGGTTTTTGTCAAAAAAAATTTCTCCAGGGAGAGAAATTTCCCAACCAGCTCAACCCATAACCACCCTGAGCCCTGACTTTTCCATATGTACAATGGGGATAATAATTCCCTGCCAGGCAATCAGTAAGATGTCTTGCATTTTGAAGATGTCAGGTCTATCTAAGTATTATTTATTTATTTATATTTTCGAGCTATCTGGGTTGACTCCCAAGATTTTTTTTCCCCTCTGAGGCTCTTGCAAATATCAAGCCCATAAGGACATATGACCTGAGGCTATTTTTGTCAAGGAACATTACCTTGCAGTTATCCGCAGGCTCAACTATGATTTCAAAAGAGAGTGGGGTCAGATTTTTTTAAGGGGCCGGTACCCACAGTTGGGGCTACTGGGAGACTGAGCGGATAGAACATAGGACCATATTTTCTGCGTGCACAATGAGGACAAGATTTTCCAAAGAGCCCAGCACCCAGCGCGCTGGACACTTTTGAAAATCCCTGGCCTGGATTGTGGGTGTTGGGAAACCATTTTTATATTCCATCTACCAGCAGACTGCCAATTCATTCATTCCCTGTAGGTCTCTACACTGGAAGCTCCTTTATCAGCATTCTCCCTATAAACCTTAGAAACCAGGATGACGTGGATGTGTCAGGATGGTTCCATGTTTGTCTTATCACCGAGGCAGGACATGATGTCATTCCGCCATTATTATTTGTTTCTGTGTTCCCTTGATTTAAATGTCAATACTCTTTCACCCTGGCTCTAAAACAATATATTGCCTGTAATGATTACGCAGGCTTCGTATACAAGAAAGCCCATCTAATTCCAAAGCCCTGTGGAAGAAGCCTTCTTCTTTAAAGTCCCATGTTAGCAGACAGCAGCTGACCCTATTTATGAATACACTTCTGTCCCCAGCAGATGTGATTGTCGCAGCCTTGCCTAAATGGTGGGTTGGTTTTGAACTGAGACAGCTTGGATGACTAAGGCAAAAATACATTAGCTGCTCAGAATGAGATGAATCCAGGATTTCCTTTTGTGGGAGAAGTGAAAATGTCTTGACTGACTTCTCTGGAGGGTACATTTTTAGAGTGACTAGTCATGTCAGCTTAGTCTAGCTGTAAAAGAAGGGAATCCACCCCAGCTACCTAATACAGCAGCATTTGATGAGGAGTTGCAGGAATAAGGGGTTAGCTTCATGACCTGTAGTGAAAGGGAATAAAAGAGGGTGTTGAAATAAACAGGATTAAAGGATTTCATTGGTAAATACAGGGTTAATGGTAGCCAGGGTTCACGCCCATGGGAAGGAAGGCGAGTTCTCCAGAGTGGAACAGTTGGACATGTTCAGATAGGTGTCTGTTAATGCCCAGGTACAGAGAGATGTGTACACACACACACAACCCACCCCCTCTACTGATCCCAATCCAGTTTTTATTATTAACAACAAGCCGGTTAGAAAAACCAGGGGCCCTATCATGCCCTCGGGTTAAGCAGAACTCCCCCTAGAAGTCAGGGAGGGTTTCTGCGGCTAGGGCCCCTGGGCTCCAGATGATCTAAGAGTCCCCCCCCCCACACCCCAATTAATCCTCCAATACCAATCCGTACAGGACCAGCTCCCCGGTACGGCTGAGTTCATAACGTCCCAGCGGGCTCTGCAAACGCTTCACTAGTCCAACAGGATCCGTCCAGCCCTTGTGTGCGATGACTCCGATTTCTCCAATCTGGCGTTTGCCCCTGTGTGTGGCCAAACTCCTCCAGCTGAAGCCAGGCGCGTGTGACCCAGGCGGGGCGGCTCCCCAAGCCCCCCCTGCCCCGCTCGGGGCGAGCCTTGCAGAAGCTGGACAGCTCACAGCTGGCGGGGCGCGCACGCGCCTGGGGCCACCTGCTTCTCAGTTCTGCCCCCCCCAAACTTCTAGCTAGCCCCCCTTCAGCCTCACCACCGCCCCTCGCCTCCCCCCCCAGCCTGGGGGAGGCGGCCAGGGCTGCTAACTCCTTGCCCAACCTAGTGTGTCCTCAGACTCTGGCATCGTGTCAGGGTGGAGGGTGGGGAGGGGGAAACTTAACCATGTATTGGGGCATCTCTATGGCATGGATCCAAGTCCCCCACCCCGCTTTGCACCCCCCCATCACTGGGGTGCGGATGGGCAGGGGGTGTGTGTGGGGGGGGGGAGCGAATGGCCCTTCCCACCCCCTTGCTATGCATCCAGGACTCTGCCAGGGCTTGGCAATGAAGCCGGGGGGAAGGAAATCTTGGTTCTCGCTCTCTCCAGGGGTTGTGTTGGCCTGGGTGGAGCTGCCGCAGCTGATTGGCTGAGGGGAGTCACCGGGCCGGGCTCTTATAGGGGGCTGAGGTTCCACAAACTGGTTACTCTGAGCGTTTCCATTCGAGCTGCCGGTGACTCAGGGAGTCTCTCCGGCGCCGCGCTCTGGCTGCCTGCCCTGGCCACCGCCGGAGGGGAGGAGAGCTCCGGCCGCCCGGGGAGGAAGGGGGAGAAGGCCGGAGGAGAGGAAGGGGAAGGAGGACGAGAGCTCGGATTCCTGCCCCCCACCCCAGCCCGGAGAGCCATCGCCCTCCCCCGGGGGAGCCGCCTGGATCGGGAGAAGCATGAGGCTGGGCTGGAGGGAAGGCACCTGGGTGGGAAGTTGAGCGCAGCCCTCTCCACTCCCTTCCGCCGGGTGGGGAGCGCGGCGTGGCTGGCTGGACCGGCCGGTCCCTACCGTTCCCTCTGCTGCTTCCCCTCCCCAGCTGCAACCGGAGGAGCAGAGCCGCCCCGCTCCCAGCAGCGCGGCCCCAGGAGGGAGAGTCCTGGGTGCTGGGATGCGTCTTCCCCCTGCCTCGGCTGCCAGTGTGGAGTGTAGCGCCCGGCTCTGCGCGTTGCGCGAATGGCTCGCTTCGGAGATGATCTGCCCACCCGCTATGGAGGCGGCGGTCCGGCCGGGGCTGGACGAGGGAGCAGCCGGCAAGGTGGCCCTCCACCCGGCCAAAGGATGTACAAGCAGTCGATGGCCCAGCGAGCCCGGACGATGGCTCTCTACAACCCCATCCCCGTCAAACAGAACTGCTTCACCGTCAACAGATCCCTCTTCATCTTCAGCGAGGATAACGTTATTCGGAAATACGCCAAGAGGATAACCGAATGGCCATATCCTTTTGGGGAGGGGTGTGTGTGTGGGGGGGAGGGATCAAACAGGGCGGGGTGAGTCTGGGGGTCATAAAAGCTTGGGGTGTGTGGGTGTGTCTGTGTGTAATACAGAGGTGTGGGATCTAGGGAGCATATAACTGCGGTGTGTGCCCAGTCTAGAGCTGTGTGTATGGGGGGGGGTGTACCTGTAATAGAACTTGTTTGTAATATCGGGGTGGTAGTGTTTGAATATAATAAATGGGGGTGTTATAGGGGTGTGAAATACATGTATTTGTCTTTGTGTGTGTGTGTGTATTATGCACGCACATTTCATGCTATTTAGAGCCGTGCAAAGGGATCTGAGGGTAAATTATGGTTCTTATTTTAATATTTTAGCCTTTCTCTCTCTCTCTCTCTCTGCAGGAGGGCCACTGTGAGGTAAAATGGTGACACCTTGGCGTTTAAGCTAGTGCTAGGGCCAGCAATAGTCAAGGTCTCCTGACTGACATCTCACCAATACACAATTGTTGCAGCCTGTTTTTAGCACCCCACCTTGGCCAGGCTGTTCCAATGAGAACTGACGTTAGCCCTCACGCTTGGAATACCCGGAATCCGGAGCGCCTGGGCTTGGGGTTTGGTTTGCTTTTGAAATGCTCAGTGGCAGAGTGAGGCAGGACGCGAAGAGGCAGTCCGTGGTTGTACTGAGGAAGGGGCAGATGCTTTTCATCCCAGAACCAGCTCCCTGAGCAAGTGATCTGCAGAGACCTCGCTGGGAAGGGGGATTCTGCTTCTGGTATGATGCATGCGGTGGGGAGCTAAATGCTTGGCAAAGGGAGCCCGACTCTTCCTTTGAGGTTTAGGTTGCCAGGGTGCGTGTGTGCAGTGGCTGATGTGCACCAGCAGGAATGCATTGCACTGGGGAATCTCCGGGGAGCCTGTTGTTTTCATTTCATCTGAAATCACACACCTATTAATCCTTGGCTAGCGGCAGCAAGGCCTCCTCTCTGCCTCCTAGCAACCCTTGCACTTGCCAGGAGCCCAGCTCCCATTCAGACCGCCCCAGCTTGAACTCCAAGGGTGGCTGGTGGGAGGGGAATGGGCTGGTTTGGGGAATAGACGTTCCCCACAGTGATCTTTCAGTTAATGTTAGGAAACACAGGGATGGGGGCTGCAATCCAGCCTGGAATAAACAAGCAGCAAAAGCCCCAGGGGCAGTCTCGCCACCTCCCGCTCCTTCTCCTTTACCACTAAGGAAAGGGAACGTACACACTATAGAAACCCCAGAGTCGGCAGGAAAAGCAGAGCTACAGAATGTCCGCAAACCCCACTTTCCTTGGGGAAGTTCCAGCTCAGGCCAGAGACGAGTTCAATGTATGGTACTTGCCAAGGATGCTCTCTGGAGTGATTCAAGTAGCCTGCTCCATGAAAGGACTGGCTTGTGGTGAAACTGCCAGGGGTAGACCAGGCGCTGTCCTTGCCCAGGGGAGCTCTCCGCGGTGCTGGAGAAGTGTTACCCACCACTCTGACAGGTTTCAGAGTAGCAGCTGGGTTAGTCTGTATCTGCAAGTCCACCACTCTGAGCTACTCTTCAGTGCTGGAGTCAGCCAAGGGTTTGCTCATGTGCAGGTGAGAAGAGAAAGAGAGAGAGAGAAAGGCAGAGGTACAGTATTTCCAGCTGGCTTTACTAGCCTGTGAAGCTGGTTTCCCTTCACACCTATCAGGCACTGAATAACTTTGATCTGGCATGGCAATCCGTCAGTAATTCATATTTCAGACCAGGGCCGTAGCAACAAAGAACGTGGCCCCCTCCGAACGGTGGCCCCCTCTGAACATATGTCCGGGCGGGGCCCCTTACAACGCAGAAACTAGAATGTGGTATTTATTTTGCTACTTTTAGGGGCCCCCTTCCTTGCGGGGCCCCCTCTGGTCGGAGGGTACGGAGGGTGCCCGCTACGCCTCTGTTTCAGACCTAGAGAGAAGGCTTGAAATCTAAGTTCCCTAACCCGTCATTTACTTATTTACATAACATGCTTAGATTTAAATGCCAGAGAATTACTAACCCATAATTCAGCGGGGGACATCCCATTTTACTGTCTCTTGGGGGGCACTTTATATTGTCACCGTCTTTTTTAAAATCAAAACTTCCTATTTGCTTTTGGAAAAAGAAGACGAGAAACCCAGAATTTATAGAGGGATTTTGTGTGACAAAATCTAAATCACTGGTTCCCAAAGAAGGGAATTGATTTCTTAAAACCTCCCGAAGACACCCCTAGAAGGGCCTGAGGTATGATTCAGAGAGAACCTGGCTGAGGGTTTCCAGGAGACACCAATGCCACTTGAATGATCAACATCTGTAGACGTGTAATAAGAATACATGGGATTATTCTTCTTGCTGAAATTCTCCTTGTGTCAGCTAGTTTCTTCTTTAACTATTGGCCCTACTCCATTTGAATACATGATTTTAGCGACAATCATAGCCAATTGCATTGTTCTGGCTTTGGAGCAGCATCTACCAGAGGATGACAAGACACCCATGTCAGAGAGATTGGTGAGTTGCATTTATTTATTTAGGTTTTTACTATTCTGTGATAAAAGAGAACTTACCCAC
>NW_020664589.1:574626-649344 GCF_002925995.2 Terrapene triunguis
CCGCAACCCCCTGCCCCGAGCCCTCTCCCACACCCAAATTCCCTCCCTCTTAGTTTACCAGAATTTTTGACTTACCAGCACCTCCCATTCCACCAACATGCTGGATAAGAAAGCTTTTACTGTACATGTATAAATAAACAGACCCATCAGTTACCCTAAGGCCAAAACGAATAACCCAGCCACAACATGAATATAACAAAAGTAAATGACGCTCTCTATACGACCCCCACCAGAATTGCGCATCACTGCTAGCCAGCCCTGCCGATCTTCTTAAAGTCAAGGGAGAAAAGTTAGATCCCTGAAGACCAACAAACTCAGGCTGTTACAGATCAAGATGGGAAGAGAATTCCAAAGGCTTCAGTACTATATGTAGAACCGAATGACTCTCTTGGGTCATTTTCCCCAGTATTCTGTATAGAATACAGAGGGTTTTCTTTACTCTTCAGATATCGTCCTACTGAAGATGCGTTGTGGGGGACCTCTCAATGCTAAACTCTTTGGATTTAGAAAATTTTACGATCTTGCCAAAAAGAAACCAGCTTACAAAGAAAAGTAATTTACCAGCAGGCTTTATGGTAATGAGTCAATTACATTATTGCAAATGGAAAATAAGAATAGCTTCAAAACAATCCTTTCATTTCTTATCACCCGATGACAAAATGGGCAGTGTTTGGTTTCCTTTTTTCTTACTCTACACAAACTGGAGAGACTTCCAAGCTGGAATGAATGGATATTGGTGCCTGTTTGGTGGGGGACTAAATCTGAATCCATCTGTGTTTTACATGTATAAATGAAATGATGCAAACTAAAGTAATATTAGGCTTAGGGCCAAAAGCTAGGAAATGAAGGAGATTCTGATCCATGGTTGTTACAGTTTCCTAGACTTTGCAGGACATGATCTCTAGAATAGCACATTGCGATGAGCAGTGTTGATGAGCTGAATAATTCTTTAGTCAAAGGAATACAATCATAGGTGATAGAACTGGAAAGGTATCCAGGGTCATTTATTGAACCCACTTTTTCTTGTGCAAGTTGACCTGGGAGTGCCTATTATTTATTTATATTAGCAGAGTGCTTAGCAACCAATTCATGGACCAGGATCCCATTGTGCTAGGCACTCCACAAACCTATGAACTTCCTTAATTGTATCCGTATTGATTCCCCCCCCTTATCTAGTTGAAAAGAGCGAAGGAAAAAGAGGAACTCGTGTATACATGCCCAACCTTTTTACCATTCTGTGAGTTTGTATTGTTATCAGTCTTGGGATTTATTACTTGGGGAAGGATGGTTTTGTGATGAAGGCACTGGCTGGGACCCATCTGTCTTCAGTGGAAGTTTTGCCTCTGTAAAGATTAAGGGCTGGATAAATGCTGGATTTTTCCCTTGGAGTTCCTAAAAATATGAACCAGCAAAGGGACAAAATGATTTCCTAGCCTAAGCTCACCCAGTAAGGGCTGGTCTACACTGGGGGGGGGATCGATCTAAGATACGCAACTTCAGCTACGCAAATAGCGTAGCTGAAGTCGAAGTATCTTAGATCGAATTACCTGGGGTCCACACGGCACGGGATCGACGGCCGCGGCTCCCCCTTCGACTGCGCTACCGCTGCTCGCTCTGGTGGAGTTCCGGAGTCGACGGTGAGCGCTTTCGGGGATCAATATATCGCGTCTTAATGAGACGCGATATATCGATCCCAGATAAATCGATTGCTACCCGCCGATACGGCGGGTAGTGAAGACATACCCTTGCTCTTCAGTGATGGATTATTCCAAGCAACAAGGGGCACAATTAGCAAATCTTATTTCTGTCCTTACATTTCTCTAGATTGGGGGTAAAGGAGGAGGGAGAGAGGATGGGGTTCGATGCCATGTCTGAAGCTGAGAGGAGCATTTTATTGGTCTTTCCCCCCTCATCATTTTAACACCTTTCCCCCAGGTTCCTCTTTGCAGGTGTTGTCCTTCTGGGATTCCTGCCCAGTTGCTGTGAGCGTTACTCCTTAGTGAGCCAGAGGCTCACCAGTGTGTGGCATAAAACTCACCCAGTTCCTATGAGTCTCTACAGCACTGCCAGCTCTTACTGACTGGTGAAGTACGAGTTGATCCCTAGGTTTTTGACCCACTGATAGTGGACAGCAATGTCTCAAAGGGTGAGTCTACGCTGTGATAAAAGACCTGCAGCATGAGAGTGGCTGGCCCAGGTCAGCTGACAGGCTCGTGGGGCTTGGGCTCTGGGACTATAAAGTTGCATTGTAGAGGCTTGGGCTCGGGCTGGAACCTGGCCTTCAAGGCTTTGTAAAAGGGAGGATCTTCAGCTTGAACCCGAATGTCTACACTGCTATTTTATAGCCCCGCAGCCCGAGCCTTGCGAGACCAAGTCAGCTGACCCAGGCTCTGAGATTCGGAGCCGCAGGTCTTTTAGCGCAATGTAGACATACCCTGAGCCAGCCTTTATTATGGGTGTGTCTACACTGCATACTAAGCCTGCGTCTGTGGGATCTGGGCTTGTGGATTCAGTGTTTCCAAGCCCATGCTTGAGCATCCACACTGTATTGTAACCCTGGGTTTACAATTGCTGGGCTGAGGTCGCACAGCCATGCTAATGCGTTCATGTTGCACTACGCAGACCTTTTGACTCTGGTTAGTGGCTTGAGCTGTGTCCACACTGAAAAATGACAGGGCTTGGACCCACCTGCCTAGCAGGGTTCTAGGACCCAGGTCCTGAGTGCTTAATGCCCCAAGTCTGACTGATTTGTGGGTGGGTGGAAGTGGGGCTTGGGCTCAAACCTGAGTCAGATCCCAGGCTTAGAATATGGCTACACATGGATAAAAGACCCACTGCATGGCCATGGCTGGCCTGGGTCAGCTGACTTGGTCTTGCAAGACTCTGGCTGTGGGGCTAAAAATCTCTGTATAGATATTTGGACTCAGGCTGGAGCCTGAGCTCTGGGACCCTCCACCCTCACAAGTCCAGAGCTTGGACTTCACCCTGAGCTTGAACATCTAGACAGCAATTTTTCAGTCCCAGAGTCTGAGCTTTGCGAGCCCAAGGGCATATCTTCACTACTCACCGGATCGGAGGGTAGCGATCGATCTATCGGGGATCGATTTATCGCGTCTAGTGTAGACATGATAAAATCGATCCCCGATCGCTCTGCCGTCGACTCTGGAACTCCACCGCAGTGAGAGGTGGAAGCAGAGTCGACGGGGGAGCAGCAGCGGTCGACTCGCCGCCGTCCTCGCAGCCAGGTAAGTTGACCTAAAATACGCAACTTCAGCTACACTATTCGCGTAGCTGAAGTTGCGTATCTTAGGTCGCCCCCCACCCCCGTAGTGTAGACCTAGGCCAAGTCAGCTGCTGTGGGTCTGCCCCAGGTTTTGATCCCTGTGTAGGCATACCCGTAGTGTGCGGTGTAGACATGCCAGGGGGCCATTTTAATTAGTGTTTTGATAGCTATAGTTAAGGTTGCCAATTAATTTCCATTCTAAAGGCCTTACCGAAGAGTCACGCTGATAATGTTTTGAGGTTAGATTAGCTCTTTCAGCCTCAAAGCGTGTTGCAAAAAAAAAAAAAGTATTGCTAATGAGAAATAGTTTTTGTTAGTTTTCCAATTTTTCTGCAGGGGGTCACAACCGGGGCTGGGCCGGAAATGGTATTCCTATTTCCACAACAATTTTCAACACATTTTCCCCATCCCAACGCGGGGGACTGCAACTCTCATTTTTTTTTTTTTTTTTTTTTTTGTTCAGGTCAATAAAAATATTTTATTTCAATAATTCTGAAGTGTTTCATTTTCATTTCAACCTTTTCCCCCTTCTTTTACTTTTTTTTCTTTAGTGAAAATGTACTAACATTTTGCAACGAGGAGTCCTTTTGACTGAAAAAACAGAAGCTTCCCAGTTTGAGAATCTCTTGACCCAAACTGGTTCAAGCTGGGTGTGGCATTGAACCTGATGCCGTTTTTGTGAACCGTTTCAGTTGCAAAGAAATGGCATTTTAGGGTGAAAATTTCCCAGCCAGCTCTAGTTGTGATGCATCTTGAATGTGCTTCCTGTTTCTCCTGCAGAGCATAAACTGTTGCAGTCGAAAATGCTAAACAACTAATGTCAGATGCACCATAAACCACATAGTGGGAAGAACTGCCCTCTCATTTTTGATACCTGGGGCCAAATCCCGATCCCATTCCCATTGAAACCTGTGGCAGTTTTACCATTGACTTCAATGCGACTAAGAATTGGCCCTTCTGGTGTAAGGACTTAGGGCCACATCTTCCCCCTCCCACGTTTATTAAACCACGATCGCTAGTACGGTGGCATGGGAGGTGTTAGCTGAAACAATGATCAGATCACCCCTTGGGAGTGGGACTCAACAGCACTGCAGAAGGGATAGAGGGCTGGCCAGGTAAATACTCCTACAACACCAAGAACCCGAGCCCTATGGACTCTTGGAGCATACATGTGTTTGTAGAGTGTGTCAGAAAGGGGGCGGGGAAAGGGAAGAATTGCAATAATTTCCACAAAGTTTCATTTAGTTTTGTTCAAATGTTGTTGGTGTAAAGTTTTCCGTCCAGCTCCAGTTGTTTCCCTGCTTTCACAGGGCTCTGGGCTTCCCTAGCCGTGGCAGTCCAGCTCAATAGCTCTACTGCTCGGCTGCCACGGGTTGCCCTATTCCCTTCCCCTGCGTCCACGGGATCCTTCAGCTGGGTTTTCACATGGCCTGTGGGAGGGGCTAATGTCGCCCACGTCAGCTTTAATGTCTGCAAGGTTTCAGCATATCCAAGGCTGGTTTTCTTGGCTAGACTTGCCTAGACACAAAGGATTTTCCTTGATTCCTCTTCGGGGCGGCTGCGTGCAATTTGTGGCTGTCATGTAAGCAGCACAGAACTGGTGGCAGTTATGTGATGCCGTGGTATGATTCCTCCTGGTCACACTTTCCCTTTCCATGGCCTCTCCAGCCTCCTCTGGCTATAACACACTGCTTTGCTCCCTGCTTTGTGGGGCATATGGACCTCAGTGTACACAATGTCCACGCTTGCTTGTAAGACACAGGAGGTTTCTACCTGGGGATGCTCTGGAAGACTGCGCACGCTTGGGTTTTCGGGATGTTTTTGATGGGAAGGCGGGGCAAGGCTGGCTGCTCTGTTATTCAACATGACAGATTTTTAACTTGGCTAATGGATTTCATTCTTTATCCCAGCCACAGGCATTCAGTGCAGGCATCCGCAAGCTGCTCAGATTAACCTGTTTGTACAAAGCCTCTATTTACCAGCACACCCAAACCTATTCGATTTGTCATCCAGAGCCCAAGGAACGACATTAGGAAATGAACCGGGAATAGCGATAACGTTCCAGAATCAGAGCTGGTTTCCGATCTGAAATGTATTTATTAATCTGTGTGTCTGGCCCAGTCACGGCTGCGTCCACAATCAGTAGCCTGCTGGCACATCTTATGGCCAACTTCTCCACCAGAATGTTGTCAAGGGTTCGCTCTGAGCACATAGAATGCCACCCCAATATCCCACCAAGGTTGTGGATTTATCCCACCCTCCAGGGAAAGGCTGAATGGGGCTACATCAGTAGTCCCCAAACTTTTCACATCATACCCCCCCTTTATCCCTCTCCACACCCACCACCCGGAGCTGCGATGGGGAGCCGAGGCTACAGCTCCTAGGTGTGGGGGGATGCGGACAGACGTAAGGGGGCTGCGAGGCTGGGGCCAGAGTCGCTGCCAGGCCAGGAGTCAGGGGCTGAGGCTGGGGCCGCAGATGGGGGTGGGTCTGGGGCCGGGAGTGGGGTTGTGGCTAGGGGACAAGGCTGGGGGTGGGGCTGGGAGCGGAGCCACGTGCCAGGCCGTGGTTGGGGGCTGAGGCTGGGGCTAGGGCCAGGAGTGGAGCTGCAGATGGGCCATGGTCGGGGGCTGAAGCTGGGGAAAGGGCTGGGGCCAGGAGCAGAGCTGTGGATGGGCCTTGGCCGGGGCTGGGAGCAGAGCCACAGCTGGGCTGGGAGCCAGGGGCTGAGACCCATGGCTGGGAGCGAAACCGTGGCTGGGTTGGGGCTGGAGCAGAGTGGGGCTGGGTGGCGCTCCCTCTCCACCCCCCGTGGGGGCTGGCCTGGGCCCCACCAAACATTCCTACGTGCTCCCCTAGGGGGGCGCATCCCACAGTTTGGGCACCACTGGGATAGATGATGATCTGAAGGCATCTCCCTGACTGACAGCAGCATTGCTGAGTTGTCAGCCAGAGGGAAGAGACAGGTCTCATTGGGCTGAAACCATGGCAATTGGTGAAAGGGGGTCTGAAGAAGAGAGGCCCCCCCACATCAGAAGAGACCTCCCCTTCCAGCCCCCACCCCAGCGGTGTGTGTTTGTTTTTTCTTTTCAGCAAAGACATGAACCCAGCTCGGATCCTCTTTCCCCCCAGCCCCCTTGGAGCTGCCAAGGACTTCCTTCCCCTTCCCCTAGCTTTGGGAGGGACTTATCCTATAAGGCCCTCTAGTAGAGTACTGGTCCTTGGGTGCATGTAGGCACCGTAGTGTGTCTTATGGGCGATGGCCCTTTAAAGCTGGGAGCTGGAGGTCACAAGCCAGATGACTCATAATAAGCATGTGACCTATAGGACCCCAGATATAAGGCTTTCTGCTGCTGAAGCAGAGGCAGCAGAGAGGAGAGTAGGGGAAGGGCTCCTCACAGGAGTGGAGCAGATGGACTGGGAGAGAAGCCAGGTACTAGAGGAGCCTGAGGGTGGGGCTCTCCAGAGTAGCCAGGCGAGTGGTTGATGGGTTAGAAAGCCTTGAGGGGGCAGACCCTGCTGGTAGGGGAGACGGCACTGTTTGTCTATTGGGTTGTAGAGGATCCTGAGACTGAGGGTGGGCTAAGCCCAGAGGGGGCTGACTATTTGTGAAGCCCTATTTTGTGGGGGGGAACAATGCTTATACTTATTGTGTGGGTCTAGGAAACCAGGCCCTGAAAAAGGAATGGTCTCTGACACATGTGGGGTGTGTGTGTTCATTGGGGAGCTGAGAAGGGGAGCTTGAGGCAGCAGCTGTGCCTTGGTTTCCCCTTCTTGGCTCCAAGATGACTGTGTGCCCCCCGCCCATGGTTCAAGGAACATCCCTCTTTTGGCATCCGGTTTATTAGACATGCTGCTGAATTGGAGCCTACCTGAGCTGTCCTCCATGTTGGAGTCTCTTCTCCAAACCAGTGCAGCTCCTGTTACAGAGAAGAAGAAAGTGTTTTTTCCCAAATCACAGAGTCTCCGTCTGGAGGTGTGAGCTGCAAGCGGTAGCCATCATAAATCAGAGTCAGGTGGTGACCCTCACCTTTCCTTTGTTGCTAACTAGGAGAGGGGTCTGGGAGCTTTAGCGGAGGTCCTGGTATGAAAAAAGCTAAGAATCACCAACTTAAAGAAGGAAAAATCATGTGAATTACAGGAAACCAGCTACAGGCTTCCTGCCCTATAGAAGGGATAGATTTTTGGGGTGTGGATAGTGAGGGATGGAAGCAGGTAAAGACTCTGGGGGAGAGATGAGTGGGGGATACACCCTCCATCCAGTCTGCTCTTTCTCAAGTTATGAAAGCAGTTAAGGAAGGAAAGAAGGCAAAGTAAAAAGCCCAAATATCAGGTCTTCATGCCGATCTAGGGGATTTGGATGCTTAATTCCTGTTAATTTTAATAGGGTCTGAGCCTCTAGATCTCTTTGATGTGTTGCAAAACTCCATCCTAGGAGTTTGGGAGCAGGGGGATAAGTGCCCTGTTAGTTGGCTGAAAAATGATGAAAATTTATCACTACAAACTTGAGAGTTTTGGGGGGAGGGGAGGGAGAGTTTGAAATTTTGGAATGTTTGACCCCTCTTTGCCCTTAACCATAGGAACTGCACACACATCCCTATGATAATTGTTCCTATAGAGTGGGTGGGTTGGGGCATGGAGTTCTGGGAAAACAATGGATTGCTGAGTTTTTCAGATGGGCGTTCTTAACAATTACTTGACAACTTCCTCCGTGAAGAATCCTTGGTGTGAATGTGGATGTATGTTCATGCTGCTTTTGCAGGATGTGTATGTAGCTGTTTGGGAGGGGTGTGGCGCCTTGCTTCCTGCACTGGTGAGAATTTGGCCGTTTATGGTACACCCTGTTTGGAAAGTCTGAGCATGGGCACATGTGCTGGGTTTGAGAGCTGAGCAAGAGTTTTGATGCTTGCAAAACAAATTCTTGTCTCAATCTCACTTCCTTACCGCTTAACCTGTGAGAGTCAAAACTGCTGCTGTTCCTGCCCAAAAAATACTGGGCTAAATTTTATCCCCACTGGAATTGTATTGATTTAAATGGCAAGACACCAGGGATGAAGTGAGCCTACAGTCCACTCAGAATCAATGGGTCTTAGGCTCCCAAATATCTGTCCTTTTTGAAAACCGGACATAGGCTGCTAAGTCACTTAAGGCGTGTACATTGGAAAAAACAACCTTACAGCAGCAAGTTTCAGAGCCCAGGTCTACAGATGGGGGCTCATGCTACAGGGCTAAAAATATCAGTGTAGATGTTCCCACTTGGGCTGGAGCTTTTCTCAGAGACCAACCTCCTTGCCAGGCTTCACAGCCTGCTCTTCAGCCTGAGCAGGAAGGTCTATACGGCTGTTTTTAGTGCTATAGTAGGATCCCGAGTCTGTAGACTCCAGCTCTGAGACCAGCTTCTGTGGGGGATTTTGTTGGCAGTATAGACATATCCTTAGGTGCTTTTGAAAATTGTACCTAATGTCTTTGCCTTTGTTATCTCCAGCTTGTACGTTCATGCCAGCCACAGCCATTCCTCTTTGGCACCGAAGAGAATTTTCTGATACTTAATTTTTACTTTAAATAATCTAATATGACAATGCCACAAATGTCTGTGGTGCTGAACAAAATATGGCCCCTACTCCCAATGAGCTGACAGAATAAAGTTCTGATTGTTCAGTGAACTCCACGTGAGCCCAGAAAAGCTCATTGCAGGGTTGGGGGGCCTAAAAACCCAGTCCCATTGTCGTTAACTGGGCAAAACTCCAAGGGAAGTGAATAGGAGTTTTGCCTGAATTATGATCAAGCTAATCACAAAGTTAAGCTTGTTTCACAAAGTTAAACAAAAATATAGGGCAACAATTCAGATAAAGGAAGCTGTGCAGACACCATGGAGGAGAAAGTTACTGAAAGGAGAATTGACAGAAGAAATGACTTTGGAGGAGGATGGGGGAGGGGTGGATCATTATAAGACCATAAGAACGGCCCTACTGGGTCAGACCAAAGGACCATCTAGCCCAGTATCCTGTCTACCGTCAGTGGTCAATGCCAGGTGCCCCAGAGGGCGTGAACCTAACAGGCAATGATCAAGTGATCTCTCTCCTGGCATCCATCTCCACCCTCTGACAAACAGAGGCTAGGGACACCATTCCTTACTCATCCTGGCTAATAGCCATTAATGGACTTAACCTCCATGAATTTATCCAGTTCTCTTAAACGCTGTTATAGTCCTAGCCTTCATAACCTTCTCAGGCAAGGAGTTCCACAAGTTGACTGTGCGCTGTGTGAAGAAGAACTTCCTTGTATTTGTTTTAAACCTGCTGCCCATTAATTTCATTTGGTGGCCACTAGTTCTTATATTATGGGAACAAGAAAATAACTTTTCCTTGTTCACTTTCTCCACACCACTCATGATTTCATATACCTCTATCATATCCCCCCTTAGTCTCCTCTTTTCCAAGCTGAAAAGTCCTAGCCTCTTTAATCTCTCCTCATATGGGACCCGTTCCAAACCCCTAATCGTTTTAGTTGCCCTTCTCTGAACCTTTTCTAGTGCCAGTAAATCTTTGTTGAGATGAGGAGACCACATCTGTACGCAGTATTACAAGAAGTGGGAAGGCATTTATAAATCAAATGAAGCTAAACAATTCATTCACAAAGAGTAATCTTGGTTGAATTTTGCCTTACATTTATTAAAATGAATTGTCCACAATCTGGTCATAACATTCTCAAATTATTCCATGATTCAACTTATTTCCCCATCAACTAATTTTCACTTTGCAGATCATTTGCAAATAATATGTTCCCAATGTTTGCAGTCCATGCTGGTCTGATTGTCTATGTGTCAGGTGCTTTTGTTTCTGGTCCCCGACTGCATGGTGCTTGTAAGTCACCAACATGGGAAGAACTTTGCAGTGTACAATTAAACCTCAAATTTGAAATTTTGTGCTTGGTGAATATTTGATCTTAAAATTCCCTTTTCATGACTACTTGGGCGTCTGAAGCTTGAATGCTCAGATATTCACGGCAAAAGAAAATGAGACTCGCAAACATGTTGAATCACAATTTATTTTTGAATGTAAAAAAATTCATGGAACAGTTTTTTATTTTATTATTATTATTATTTTTTTTTTTTACTACTATGTCCTTAGGTCTGGTAACATAAATATATATGGGTTTCCACTTAAGAAACTTGAACACTGAATACATTATTTTTAGTTGTACAGAAGTTGAGGCAAACACAGAAATGTCTCTCTCTCTTTGACATCTCTAATTTTTTCCCCTTCCTTTCAGGATGATACTGAGCCGTACTTTATTGGAATATTTTGTTTTGAAGCTGGTATAAAAATCATCGCTCTGGGGTTTGTTTTTCACAAAGGCTCTTATCTCCGAAACGGCTGGAACGTGATGGATTTTGTCGTTGTCCTCACAGGGTAGGTGACTGTTACCATTGCTTCAAGTTTGCTAAGGCTGCTATGTTTCATATTGTTTTTTAACTTTGGATCCGTGAAGAATTTGAAATATGTACTGTAGTAAAGTTGTGCATTGCTGGACTTACTGTCTTTAAATAATAGCTGTTGTGCTGAATGAGCTGGTTTTTGAAGTATTGTTTGAACTGAACTAAAAAGAAGTTTTGAAGACTTGTTAAAATCCATACTGTCATAACTTGCCCAGATGCTCTGAGAGACCCATTTTTCCAGGTTCTAATGACCAATAGGCACTCAAACTCTAGTTTCAATAAACCCTCCTCTGAAATGGTGGAATGATTTCAAAAGGAAACACTGACAAAGGTGATGGGTGAAAGTTTGTCTTTGTTGAAACAGCTGCAACTCCATCAGACTTCATGGAGTTTCACCACAGATGAAGCTGACCCATTACAAAAAAGTGGCTTTAAAAGGAATAATAGAAAGAGGCTGAGCGTTCTCAAAAGCTCTACAGTTAAAAATTCTGTTTGCGCTTCCTGAATTGTGTAATGCACATATCTAGCTGGAAAACGTCTGTTGGGCTTGGTATGTTGCACCTACGCTGAACATGCGTTGTTCCTATGCTGTAGGTTATAACAGTTTACAGTTATGTACTTTGCCATAGTGTGTTTAGCCAGTGAGAGATTAGAAAAGTAACTTTGTTTAAAGAGTTCTTGTGAATCCATAGTGATTTATGAACTGTACCCTTAAAGTCCAAAATAGATGTTAAGGTTTTGAAGACCTAATTGAGGATCTGATCATACAGTCTTTATACAGGCAAACACCTGATTGATTTCAGTGGGAGTTTTGCCTATGGAAGACTGCGGAATCAGCCCATTAGTGTTAATATCTACTTGTTTTACATACCTCTCTCTGGCACCGTGAGTATATTCTCATGGGGAATATACATTCTCTGATGTCCATATCCTGGCATGTGATGTGGAATGGAGTGCTGTTAGGAAAGTGCATGCATATATATATATAATATAATAAAATCATTAGATGCATTCTGACTAGTTCTATTTGTTGTTCAATGTACCATGTGATGTGACTGTCAAGATGTTGAAGGGAATTTTTTATGCATTAAGAAGAAAATAAATGTGTACACTTTGATTCTCCTAAATCAAGAGTATCTTCACTGGAGCCCCAAAGGAGAATCAGGTTCATATTCTAGGAATTTGTTAGCGGGGACCAGGATGAAACCTGAATTAATGCAGTTGCTACAGTCATTGATGATGATAGGATGTTTCACATCCTATTTCTCATTGTATCCTTGTAAAGAAAGGAGAAACAGATCTCGATTCTGGAAAGCCCTTAAGCACATGTTTAATTTCACCCTTATTCCACAAAGCATTTAAGCATATGCTTAAGTCTGACTCCCAAAGTACTTATGCATGTGCTTAAAGTTAAGAGTACAAGGGCTTTCTTGAATCCAGATGCTTTTCTGAATAGGGGCCATATTTCGGATTATACGGGCCGGTTTTTTGATTTACCTTTTTTTAAAGACCTGAACACAAAATCAGAACACACTGTGTTAAATGCTTCCTGATTGTGACCGAGTTGCTCAGGATTTAGCTCCAGGGTGTGGAATACTGCTGGCGCGTGCCATGCCTATGGAATCATAAATGAATGTGTAATGCTGTAGGCACGACACGGGCATTTTATTGCTATAATTTCTATTGCAAGTACTTGCAGAGCTGTTTGATCTCTGAATATAATTGTGGATTACCAGTTTGATTAGACAGCTGTAATAAGGAATCCTGTTGTCATCTGCAAACATGTATAATCCTTTGAAGTACAATCCTGTTAATGTCAAGGCTTCTGGTTTCCAGTGGTGGCACTAGCTGGGTTGTATTGAAGTTGTCTTGTACATGGACTTCCCAGCAGGCAAGCAGTGCAGGGAAGACTTAGTGTAAACTGAGTGAAATCAAGTGTAGCAGCCATCTCCATTGAAGAAATTCACATCACCTGTAAATATTACAACTTATGGCCCTGATTCTTTGGCCCGGTACTTACGTGCATGCTTAACTTCAAGCATTGAAATCAATGGGATTGCTCATATGTTCAAAGTTAGGTATGTAGTGTCCATACCTTCCTGAACTGGGGCCTGAGTTTGAAAGACCAGTAATGAAAAGAAGGAACCTATGGGACAGAAGTGGTGTTGAAAGATCTGCAACATCAAACAGGGTATTAAATTAATTTTTCTGTGAAGTCTCTTGTACTCTGGTCAATTTCCTAGATTAACAGGTGGTTCTTAGTTTACCGTTCTTGCCACACATTTTCTAGACTAAAAGGCAAGAATTTATGGTGGTTTGGGCATTGTTGGCTAGCTCAGATATCTGTATTTACCCACTCCTTTTTTTCTCCAATAACCCATATACATAAGAAGCTTTAAGCAAAGCCATTTTGTTAGAGAGAGAGATCATTATGACATCCCCGCAAGAGGACTTTAAAGAAAGGTCACTGAGGAAGAATGTTTACCAATAACAAACCTGATTATTTCTTCAGGGAAGATTTTGCTCGTTGGTGACACGAATTCAGCTTGAATTTCTTTTCTGTGAAAGGTGATAGCAGATCAGTTTATTTAAAAATGCTTGTGGTGTGGTGTGGTGTGGGGTGTGTGTGTGTGTGTGTGTGTGTGTGTGTAATACAGAAAATAATAAAAATGACCTACAGTAGTAAATCTGCAGCTGATGCAGCATTTCACATCTTTATAGAATGCGTGCTACAGTATTACTCTTGCTACACTAATATGGCAAACTCTATCGTTGCCAAGTTATTTTCTTCTTACCCATACGTACTAATACTTTGTGAGATGGATTAATTTCTCTTATATGGAAAGTGCACAACTGTCAAGCCAGACAACCCCTAGGTCATTCCAAACCCCTCTCATTGCAAAGATAAAAAGGTAGACTCCGTTCAGAGTGCAAGCACAGAACAAAGCTCACCTTCAAATGAATTTTAAATATATATGGATTTTGATTTCTCAGGTTTGAGAGATTGTGAAAACATATCATGTGGTACAGAAAATTACACACACACATACACACACACACACACACACACAGTGCCTCTGTTAATCCTGTATTCTTTGTAAAGATAAATGATGAACACCGGAAAACCTGATCTCATTTTCAGCTTAAACCCAGAAAAGCAAAAAGCAGATTTGCTCTCATTAGCTGTTTCCATAGGGAGAGAGGGCTAGTTGGTGCTGTGCCTTTATCAAACCCGTCCTTTGTGTGAATTTGAACATGAGCCGATCACCTGTCTCAACAGATATTCTGCAAACTGCCGTACCCCTTTCTCAGCCTCTTCTCCCCCACACCAGAGCCCAAATCCTGGAACATTTTTGATGGTGTTGTTGTGGCTGCCAGCAATGATAGACATTTTGTCTGTCAAAATTAGACATTAGAACTTGTTAATTAGAAAATAAATCACATTTCTGGTATCTGCAGCCAGGATCAATATCCTATTGAACTAAACTGGAGGCTAATAGATTGTGGCCTAAAATGGCTTGTTTTATCATTCCAGAAAGCACTCAGTCAGTGTCTTACCACAAAAGTGCTGTGGTGTCTCTTTCACATTTACTTTCAGGAAAGCCTGCCGATCTGCTGTTAATAAAGGCAAGGGAAACAAATAGATTTCTGCTCTTCAGAAAATTTTTCTTTCCCCTGGATTTGTTTGTTTGAAACTCCTCCGGTTGCAGACAAGTACCAAGGGAAGTTGCATTGTTGTGATGTCTGTTGCTATATTAGAAGGAGCCACAAGTATTTAATAGCTGCTGTTATTGGACTTGCATATTTTTATTGGTGTGTTTTAACTCCAGTGACATTTCTTTCCAGTAGTAACGGTTAACAAAAAACCCAAAACAAAACGCACCTGAGCAAGTGGACTAGCACCAGAGAATAGGCTCTGCACACCCTTAGATCAACCTGTACACCTGCAGTGTGCCCTGTAATGGCAATGCCCCTCTGAAACAGGTCCTTAATGAGGCAGACGTGGTAAACTCCCTCTACTCTATAGAAGGAACATGCCATGTGAACCTGTTGCTGTTCCTTGCAAGCCATACAGTCACATGTGTGCGCTAGCATCAGAGCTTTCTCCCACCTTCAGCGGCAAGTACTAAAGGGAAACATTGTTGCATTCACTGTAAAATGTCAGCAGAGCAATTTTGCATAATAGTCTATAGCCAATGGAGGGAAACTCGATTGTGTCTGCCTGAGCATTCCAAGCAGCAGAAGGAGCGGTACTCTCACACCGTGTGGGAAGACAGACTGACAAATGTCGGGCGGTATGTTCTGGCGGAGCTGTTTCAGTCTCTGCTTCCAAGGAAGCATCGCTCTAGTGGCACTAGTAAACCCAACAGTCGTTGGGAAGGTAATTCTTTCTGCACATAGTAACGGCCTGATTGTCCTCGCTGTGGACCTGGCTAGTTACGAAAAGCAGCGGCTTCTGTACCTCAGTGGGATCAAGTCCCAGAACACTTTACTTTCTTTGTCTAAGTGCAGGGCAAGCAGCAAGTATCAAATAAACAGCAGAAAGCAAGAGGAGGCTAAATACAAAGCTTCCTAGCTTGATATAGGGTCCAAAACCCAATTCTCTTAAGAGTTACCAAGTTTGACAGTTATTAGGAGGAATAGGGCCGTAGCAACAAAGAACGTGGCCCCCTCCGAACGTATGTCCGGGCGGGGCCCCTTACAATGCAGAAACTGGAATGCGGTATTTATTTTGCCACTTTTAGGGGCCCCCTTCCTTGCGGGGCCCCCTCCGGTCGGAGGGTACGGAGGGCGCTCGCTACGCCTCTGAGGAGGAAGGTACACGAATTATCAAAAGGGAAATGCACAGCAGTGTCTGGAGCTCTGATCATGCAGCCAGAGAGGGAAATACCTTGCCCTGGTTTCGCGAATGTTTGTTTGACATGGGGGTGAAGAGTACTTGCAAAGCGGTTGGTAAAAGAATGAAAAGTGAATTTCTCGATGCAAACGTGTAGGTTGGGATTTTCAAAACTGCCTGCTAGATTTTAGATGCTCAATTCCTGTTAATAGGTTAAGCACCTAGAAAATGAGGAACACACAATTAGTGACCGCTTGTGAAAAGTTTGGTTTAAATAACTTGCCTAGCATCATATAGGAATTCTGTGGCAGAAGCAGGGATAGAATCCAGTTCTCCAAGGTAGCATTCACCTGCCTCAGGCATTAAATCATCTTTTCTCTTCCTGCAGTTCTCTGCCTCATTCACGACACACCTTCCAACTTCTGCAGCAAATGAGGCCAGGGTCCTACAGACAACAGCCTTTTTCACTACACAACCTTGATTGAATCCCAGAACAGGGTCTGTCCTGCAGAAAGAATAGGATGTGGTCATGTAACTAAAGACGACCCGAATGCATGCATACAGGATGGGGCAAATTAAAGTAGCACAGGCAATGTTAAGTCTGATGCTTTCTAAATTATGAGTGCTTGACTTTTCAGCCCTAATGTTTTTATTCATCTAGTTTTGGTATGTAATATACATAGCAATGGAGATATGTATGAAAAAGATCATTCACATAGGAGACTTTTACATCTTTAATATCTTTTACCCACATTTTTCTAGAGTCCTACTATAATTTAGGGTGTATTTTTGTAGATTATTCCCATGGCACGGAGCTCATGGTGTCACGTCTTTAATGGGGCATCAACCTGGCTCTTATAATTGTGCCTACAGTTTTCATGCCTGTGTCTTTATGCATGCGAAAAGCTTGGACTTGCGTGTCTGAATGCAGTTGCCCAGGCAATCGGCGTTTGTGTGTGCACAAAGAAGTAGATTGAAAGAAACTGTTGGTGCAACGTCAGAGGCTGCTTTTGAAAATATGTTCCCTGGATTTGTCTAATGAACCTCATACCTGAAGTGCTTTGGGGGCAAAGGGACCAGAAGAGGGGAAATGTAGGTTTGTCTGTGCTTTGTATGTATTTAACCCTTTCCATATCTTCAGCAGAAGGCAAAGCTGAGCGCAAGCATCAGTGGAAATGGATACTTTCACAGGAACAGGCTTTAATCTTGGTAATTTTGTTGAAGGAAAGAAGTAAGCCTCTTTGTATCACTGGATTGTATGGGTGGCGATGGGCTGTGGCTGATTGCTATTCATGTTGTGCATGAGTCACACTAAGAGCAAAGCCTATATAGAATGAGTCGATTTGATCCCTCTTTTCAATTTCTTTTGTGCTTTCATGATGGATGGTGACTTGCTGGTGCAGAAGAGCTAGTGGTACCTTGCGAAATGAAATCAGATAAGAAATGTGACCGGGCGAAGAGGGTCTAGGTGATTTCCAGCGAATGCGACGTTAACTCCCTGCTGAGATCTCTCCCTGGTGTCTGGAAGGGAATAGTGAAGCAGGGTGAGAGACCATAGGCCCCAATAATAAATAAATAAATAAATCAGAGAGAAACCACCAAGAACCAGCTGCTTGGTAACTGGCGAGAAGGGCCTCTGTGGGGGCAGAACTCCCCCCTCAGGAGCTAGCTTTAAGGGGCTTGGCTTGTGCCCATCACCATGGTATCTGAGCCCCTTCCAAGTTTATTGATGTGAATCCAAGAAGACTTGAGAGGCAGTGTGGTTCAGTGAGAAGGGCATTAGACTAGGAGTCAGGCCACCTGTGTTCCGATCCCAGCTGGGCCAATTACGTCACAGCTCTGTGCTTCGATTTCCCCTCCCACCCTTTCTCTGTCTTGCGTATTTTGATTGGAAGTTCCTAGGAGCAGCCAGTACCCAGCGCAATGACCAAGTCTCTGCCGGCATCTCTTGGCCACTACCATAATGCAAATCATACTGATGTCTCTCCAGCTTTCCTGCCCCCTGTTCTGCACAGATGTTATTGTGTGGAATCTGGGATTTTGTTAGGGACTCGCGAAGGCAGCCGGAGAGGTGGGTTGTACCATATGGCTGCATTGTGAGTCAAGGTGAGCCTTTCCTGAGCCCTGTGCGCAGCAAGGCTTAGGAATAAAGCCACAGAGAGACTCTGTGCTGGGTGACCAAGTTTCCTTTAGTCTCCAGACCTTGTGGGCCAGGCCAGGACCTCTGCTGGTGCAAACTGGTGTAGGGCTTAACATGTATATTACGGTAGCGCCTACGAGCCAACCAGGTCGTGGCCCCGCTGCGCTGGGTGCACGTAGGCTACATCTACACTTGGAGCTGGTGCTGTGATTCTCAGTTCATAGTGCGAGATTCTCATTGAGTGTGCACACTCACAATAGTGGTCTGGCCACAGCAGCATGGGCAGTGGTGAGCGGCAGCACAGCCTAGTCCCCACATGCACATCCACCCAGACCCATGGGTACGTACTTAGCCTATGCTGCGGCTGCTGGGGCTACGCTGCTATTTTTAGCGCACAAACTCAACAAGAGCCAGCACTAGCATGTCGCCGCAAGCTGGGACTCACGCCCTCCCCAGCTCCAGGTGTAGACAGAGCCGTAGAATAGCTCCATTGACTTCAGTGGCGTGACACCAGTTTACACCAGTTGTGGATCTGTCTGCCTTGAGAAGGGGAAGGAAACGTGAACTCCAAAGCGCTTCTTGGGGAACACAGAACATGCCTGACCTGAGACCAGGGGTGAAAGTAACTTAAAGGACTTACCGGTACGCCGGAGTCCTGAGTGGGGGCGTGGCCTCAACTGGAAGGGACATGGCCTCAGCCGGAAGGGGCGTGACTTCAACCGGAAGAGGCGGCTGTGGCTGGGAGCCCCAGGGCCTTTAAATCATCCCAGAGCTCCCAGCTGCAGAGGCGGGTGGGAGCCCCGAGGCTCAGGGTCGAATTAAAGGGCCCAGGGCTCCGGCCGCCGCGGAGCTCTGGGCCCTTTAAATCCCCGCCCCAGCCCGGCTGCTGGAGCTCCGGTGGCGCTTTAAAGGGCCCGGGGCTCCCCGCAGCTGCTGGAGCCCTGGGCCCTTTAAACCACTGCCGCGGAAGCTGGTCCAGTCCAGCACGGTGTACTGGCTCTTGCTGGTACCCCGTACCATACCGTACCGGCTTCCTTTCACCTCTGCCTGGGACATCCTAGGCATCAATCCTGCAGTCTAATCTCTGCGGCTCCATTGAAGTCAGTGGGGTGCCATGCGGGTGCAGGGCTCTGGCCATGCAGATCAATGGCATATTTGGGGTTTTAGTTTGAACTCATCCACGTCATGACACAAGAAGTTTTTAAGCCTTTCTTTTGTCAGACGTTCCAAGCCTGGAGTTTCTGCTCGCTCCTTCTCCTTCCCCGTATTGCGGCAAGGTGTGAGTTTCAGGTGAAAGTCTCTGAAGGGAATTAGCTAATGAATTTAAGGTGCTTTTGTTTTGTTTTACTAGTAGCAAATACTAGAGGAGCTGACTACCTGGGCTGTGAGTAGATAAATAATGGTCCTTATGCAACCACGAGCAAGAAGGAGGAGGTCTGTGTCAAATGACTTTTCTCCAAAGAGAGTGAGGAAACATGACAGCAGCATTTTTCAGATTTCCATCTCCTGCCGATTTCCATGTTTTGTGCCTGTTAACAACTTCTCTGCAGCTTTTTCTGGTAGCAAAAAAGAAACACAATCCCCCGTGATTATTGCTGTGACATTACTGGAGAGCTTCCTCCTCCTTCGCCCACAGACCCTGCAGTGGGCTGCCCGCAGAAGTGTGCGGGGGGGGGGGGGGGGGGAAATAATCCACGAGCAATTGAATGGAAGGCATGTTCCCCCATTGCAATAGGATCGTTATCAGAGCTGGTAACGCAGGCTGGGATCATTAATCTAGGCAGCAGTGTTACACATGTCCTGGCATTAAAAGGGAGGCTGGTAACAACAGAACGTCATCTCTACCGAGTCCATTAGCCAAAGAATGTCAAGACAATGGGGGCTCGGTGTGGTGGGGAGGTTTGCTGTGGTCTGTCCCTAAGCTGTGATGGTTCCATAAATGCTGGGTGATGCAGGTATCTGTCCCCTAGGGAGGCAAGGGAGCTGTTGCTTGCCCTGGTGGGAGAATCTGGTCAGCTGACAGTTGCTACTCTCTGGGGCAGAATGTGCTACATAGGTAACTAACTCGGAGTGTTGCATCCAATATTAGGCCTCGTCTTTACAGATAAAGAGGAGCTGATCACCAAATGTAAAAGTAATGGTAACTTAGGGCTTGTCTACACTACAAAATTAGGTCAACTTAAATTAGGTCGACCTACAGCCACAGCAGTAATTCAATCGGCTGTTGGTGTCCACATGCCCCTCTTTCCGCTGGTAGTGCGTGCTCTCACCAGGAGCACTTGCACTGACCGAAGAGGGGCCTTGTGGGGCACTGAGAGCCAGAGTGTAGGGCGCTGACAGCCGCGAAGGGCTCATAGCTGGAGCCCCTGGCTCTGGGGCTGACAAACAGCCAGAGCCGAAGACCAAATGTGAAATAATAGCAGCCGTGAACCTGACAAATGTCAGTTTCACTGCTGGTAGGCTCCCTGCTGTGAAATTGACCCCCCCCTGCTGGGCTCACAGCTCAGGCTGTCAGCCCCCAGGGCATGCGGGGACTCCTGTTGCCACCTCCCGGTGAGGGATTGGGGCAAGGGGGGCAGAGAGCCTGGGCGGCTCGGCCAGCAGAGTTAAGGACAATAAGAAGGAGTTTAAGTATATTAGGGACAAAAAGAATCCCGACGACAGTATTGGTCCATTAGAATTATCAGCAATAAATATGCAGAAAAGGCAGAAGTGTTCAAGAAATATTTCTGTTCTGTATTTGAGGGGAAAAAAGCAAAAGATGTCCTATCGTGTGATAACATGCTTTCCGTTCCACTGGTATCTCAGCAGAATGTAAGACAGCAGCTACTAAAGTTAGATGCTTTTAAATAAACAGATCTGGATAACTTGCATCCAAGAGTTTTAAAAGAGCTCACTGAGGAGCTCACCGGACCATTAATGTTGATTTTCAATAAGTCTTGGAACACCGGAGAAGTTCCAGACAACTGGAACTAAGCTAATGTGGTGCCAATACTTAAAAAGGGTAAATGGGATAATGCAGGTAATTACAGTCCACTTAGTCTGATATCGAGCCTGGGCTAGATAATGAAAAGTTTGATATGGGACTTGATTAATCAAGAATTAAAGGAGAGTACTGTACAGTAATACTAATCAAGATAGGTTTATGGAAAATAGATCCTGTCAAACTAACTGGATACTTTTTGTTGATGAGATCACAAGTTTGGTTGATAAAGGTAATAATGTCGATGTAATATATTAGACTTTGACTTGGTATCACATGACATTTTGATTAAAAACTAGAAAGTTATCAAATTAACATGGCACATATTAAATGCGGGCTAACTGATAGGTCTCAACATGTAATTGTAAATGGGGAATCATCATTGAATGGGTGTGTTTCTAGTGGGGTCCTGCAGGCACTAGTTCTTGGCCATATACTATTTAGCATTTTTATTAGTGGCCTGGAAGAAAACGTAAAATGATCGCTGAAGTTTGCAGATGACACAAATTGTAGAAGTGATAAATAATGAAACGAGGACAGGTCACTAATACAGAGCCATCTGAATCTCTTGTTAAACTGGGCCCAAGCAAATGTATGTGTGTTAATATGGCTAAATGTAAATATATACATCTAGGAACAAAGAATGTAGGCCATACCTATTGGATGAGGGACTCTATTCTGGGGAAAAAGATTTGGGGGTTGTGGTGGATAATCAACATGAGTTTCCAGCATGACCATAAGGCTAATGTAATCCTTTGATGCATAAACAGGGGAATGTGGAGTAAGATTAGAGAGGTTATTTCACCTCTGTACTGGGCACTGGCATAACTGTTGCTGGAATACTGAGTCCACTTCTGGTTTCCATAATTCTAGAAGGATGTTGATAAATTTGGAGAGGGTTCAGAGAAGAGCCATGAGAATGATTATAGGATTAGAAAACAAGCCTCAGAGTGATAGACACAAGGAGCTCAATCAATTTAGCATAATAAAGGGGAGGTTAAGGGGTTTGATTACTGTTTATAAGTACCTACATGGGGAACAAATATTTGATAATTCACTCTTCAGGCTAGCAGAAAAAGGTATAACATGTCCCATTGGCTCGAAGTTGAAGCTAGACAAATTCAGACTGGAAATAAAGCATCAATTTTTAACATTGAGGGCAACAAACCATTAGAACAATTTACCAAGTGTCATGGTGGATTCTCCATCACTGCCAACTTTTAAATCCAGACTGGATGCTTTTCTAAAAGATGTGCTGCAAGAATTATTTTTGGGAAGTTCTCTGGCCTGTGTTACACGGGAGGTTGGACTAGCGAATCACAATGGTCCCTTCAGGCCTTGGGATGTCTGAATCCATGAATGAATCTACTAGCATTGCTGTGTAAGCAGTGCTAGTGATTCCGAGAGCAAAGAAGAATAAAAGGGCAGCTCTAAAACACGCTAACTTGCATGATCTTCAGCAGGGCCGGCTCCAGGCACCAGTTTAACAAGCAGGTGCTTGGGGCGGCCAAGGGAGAGGGGCGGCACCTGCGGCAATTCGGGGGCGGCAGGTCCCTCACTCCCTCTAGGAGCGAAGGACCTGCCGCCGAACTGCTGCCGCCGATCGTGGCTTTTTTTTTTTTGCTTGGGGCGGCAGAAATGCTGGAGCCGGCCCTGATCTTCAATGCTCTAGAGTAAAAATTACTACAAGGGAGGAGGGTGTTGTCTAATGATTAGCGCTGAAGTGTGGGACTGAGGACTCCTGTGTTCTCTTCAGACACTGACACACTCTTTGGCCATGACCAAGTCACTTAGGCCTAAGTTTTCAAAAGCAACCTCTGATTTTGGGTGCCTCAGTTTCAGAATACCCAGCTTTAGGCATCTAAGGGCCTGACCGCTAGAGGTGCTGAGAATGCACCTACAGCTCCCGTTGAAGTGGGTGGGAGCTGTGGGTGAGCAGCCCCTCAGAAAATCAGCCTCCCAGGTATCTAAAGCCAGGCAGCTTTAGAATTAGAGGCCACTTTTGAGAACACGGGGGTTTTAATATTTAGGACCAGGGCTGATCCTAAAGGGTTTTTGGTGCTTTGGGAACTTTGAGTTCCTCAAGGTTTTCTGAAGGGAGATGATGGCTTGGTAGCAGCACTGCTGAGAAAGATCTGGGAGTTGTGGTGGATCACGACCTCAACATGAATCAGCAATACGATGCTGTTGCAAAAAAAGCCAATTAACAGAGCCGTAGCATGCAAGTTACGGGAGGTGACAGTACTGCTCTACTTGGTGCTGGTTAGGCCTCCGCTGGAGGATGGTGTCCAATTTTGGTCACTGCTGTATAGAAAGGATGTGGAGAAACTGGAAAGGATCCGGAGGCGAGTGACAAAGATGATCAAAGGGGTGGAATGTAAATCATATAAACAAAGGCTGAAGGAACTGGCTATGTTTACTTTGGAAAAGAGGAGATGATAGCGGTCTTCAAATACTTGAAGGGCTGCCATAAAAAAGATGGAGAAAAGTTGTTCTCGCTTGCCACGGCGGGCAGGACAAGCGGCAGTGGGTTCACACTACACCACAGCAGATCTAGATTAAATCTCAGGAAAAACTTCCTAACTGTAAGAACAGTAGAACAATGGAACAAACTGCCTCGGGAAGTCGTGGAAGCTCCTTCACTGGAGGTTTTCAAAAAGAGGCTGGAGCCACCTGCCTTGGATGGTTAGACAACAAATCCTGCAGCTTGGCAGGGGGTTAGAATAGATGACCCTCGTGGCCTCTTCTGCCCCTGTGGTTCTATGATGTGCCAAGGAGGATCAGGATGTGGGGAAAAGTGACTTCCACTTCATTCATTCCAAAGTGTCAATAACTGCAACATGAGAGTGGTAAGGGGGGTTGATCCAGGCTGGGCCAAGCAGCCCAGGGCTTCTGGAAGACAGGGGAGTGGTAGAGTGCCGTTGGGCCATCACGTACACATCCCAAGAGCCAGGAAATATTCCCCTGGCTCTCAGATGATTAAGGTGTTAATCTGCAATGTCATGGCAACATTGTTAGTGCAATCTATTAGACAGCACACTGGATTGGGACTCAGGAGACCTTGGTTCTATTCCTGACTCTGCCACTGGCCTGCTGACTGACCTTGGGCAAGTCACGTCCCCTCCCTGTGCCTCAGTTTCCCCCTCTATAAAATGGGAATGATGACACCGGCCTCCTTTTGAGAGCTCCGGATGAAAAGTGTCATATAAGGGCTTGGTAGTATTAACTCTGGCCCTCCTGTGTCTGTCTGCTTACACGGGAAGGTGTGATTTTTTTTTTTTTTTTTTTTTTTTTGCCCCTTGATGTTTGAGATCTCCGGTAGAAAGGCCACTGCATAAAGGCAAAATGTCTTTAATATAGTGGACAGTAGAATGAATGGGGCAGCGCACGGTTCCCTTAAGCTAATTCTGGGCTGGGCCAAATGTGAAGTCTTGGAAACTCCACTTCTGCAGTGTGAAAACAATGGATCAACAGGAATCCTAGCCGAGCCCAAGCCGACATAGCTCCTGTTCCCCCCAGGTGACATGTCAGGCATATAAAGAGCTGGGATATTTGAAAAGCCCTTTGTGATTCCTGCAAATGAGCTGGCTGGTTTAATCCCTTATTTTAAAAAAATCTCCTTCCTCCCTGGTGTTTCAGCATTATCTAAATCAGTAGCAGGCAATGAACAGAAGGCTTTCTCTCCATTCTCTTGCAACCAGCCAGTCAGGCAATGCACCGCCTGTTGGCTTTCAATAATTGAATGGAAGGATCTAATTTGCTCTGGTATTTCTATGGAGGAATATTGAAGACACCTGTTGATTTTAAGTGGATACACTTACCCTGCCAGTCTGGTTAGGCCACCTTGGTTTCAATAGCTGGCTAGTGTTGGGGCAGGAAGAAGGTTCTGATTAAAAACCCATTGCTGATCAAAGTGGCCTGGGAAAGGCTCTGAGCATGCTATTATTGCTGGGCCGAAACCAAAATTCCAGAACCAAGCACCCTTAAACTGTGGGTTTAGGAGGTAGGCAATGCAAATGAGAGGGCCAGAGAAACTTCCATATGAAGAGAGACTGAAAAGACCGGGCCCATTTAGCATGGGACATGGTGGAGGTATAGAAAATAAGGATTCATACAGAAGGTAAATTGTGTGTTCCAACTTCTCCTTTCATAATGCAAGAATAGGGAATGTGCAAAGACACTTGCTCATTTGCAGTGTAAACTTATGTGATGCAGAATTAACCTGTGGAACTCATTGCCACAAGAAATAACTGGGGCCCACATGGATCCAAAAAAGGACTGGACACTTACATGAACCAAGAAAACATCCACAGTTATGTTAGAGAGGAACCTTTTTTTTTTTTTTTTTTTTTTTTTTAGAAAGGATATAATCTCTCCTGCTTCAGGGCTGTTAATGATGGGGGTTAGGAAAAAACTAGGGTAGTTACTCCATAACTGTTCTCTATGGGGTGTCTTTACCCTTCCTCTGAAACAGCTGCTACTGGCCACTGTCAGAGCCATGATACTGGAGCACTGGTCTGGTCTCGTACAGCAACTCCTAATAAGCTTATTTATACATATGAAAGGCCAAATGTTGCCATCAGGTACACGAGGAAAGTCATCAGTGTGAGATGCAGGCTCCAATACTTGACATCTTTAGATCAAGACTGGCTACGGTGCTAAAAGACATGCTGCAGCTCAAGGAAATGATGGGCTTTGTGCAGAAATTACTGGGTGGATTCTCTGGCCTGTGTGATGCAGGAGGTCAGACGAGGTGATCGTAACGGTCCCTTCAGGCCTTAAACACTATGTATCTGTGCGGATATTGGAGAGCAGATTTTGGCTCTAAAATCGTGTGTCATTACAATGAATTGTAATGATGAACATGGGGCTGTTTTTCCAATAATATAGAAATGGCTTCTGTGCAGAATAGTTGTTGTCGGTCTCTGCGGCCACACCCTGCTTCTTGCTACACCGAAGCCATCCTCTACGATGGGAAGGCAGGGTTCGGAACGGACAGCGGCTGGCCGCAGCTTGCGGCAGGCTCTTGTTGCTGTGTTGTGTTAGGTTGAAATGAAAACGTAGCTGTTAAATACAAACTTCCCATGCCTGGAGAAGAATAATGCAGCTTCGAGTTCCTTCTCTTCCCGGGGGAGAGTGTTGGACTTAATCCCCACCACCTGTAAGGCAAGGGAGAGAACCTAATTAGTTATGCTTCTCACCTGGGGGGTGATTGCCTCCTGGCCAGAGGAGGAGGAGCAAGGCTGTATAAGGAGCAGAGGGAGCTCAGGTAGAAAGGGGGAGACCCAGGAGAGAGGAGTTCAGGAAAGGTTCCTGTTCCTGGGCAGGGCCTGAAGAGAAGGACCAGTAGTTGGGATGGGCTGTGGGCAGAAAGCAGAGCTGCATTAACAGGGTTAGCTCCTGTGGTAAGGCCCTAGAGGGGAGACAGGGTTGCCAATTCCTTCTGGTTTCATCGGGAGTCTCCCGGAATCGGGCTCGATCTCCCGGAGGCGACTGAAGCCAAACCGGGAGATTTTTAGGCTGTTAAAAGTTCGGTGGTGCAGCTGGGCTAAGGCAGGCTCCACCCCTGCAGCTCCCATTGGCTGCAGTTCCCAGCCAGCGGGTGCTGCAGAGTCGGTGCTTGGAGTGCGGGCAGAGCGTGGAGACCCCTGCCCCCACAGGGGCCGCAGGGATGTGTTGGCCACTTCCAGAAGCGGTGCGGGGCCAGGGCAGGCAGGGAGCCCGCCTTAGCCCTGCTGCACCGCCGCCTAGGAACCGCCCAAGGTAAGCGCCACCTGGCCAGAGCCTGCAACACAACCCCCAGCCCTGAGCCTGTTCCTGCATGCAAATTCCTTCCCAGGACCTACACCCCCTCCTACACCCCAATCCCTTGCCCCAGACCTGAACCCCCTCCCAGAACTTGCACCCTGCACCCCAACCACCTGCCCCAGGCTCAGCCTGGAGCCCCTCCCACACTCTGAACCCCCCAGCCCAGAGCCCGTGCCCCCTCCCACACTGCACCCCCCTTCCCCAGCCTGGTGAAAGTGAGTGAAGGTGGGGGAGAGGGAGCGACGGAGGGAGGGGGGATGGAGTGAGTGGGGCGGGGCCTCGGAGGGGGGGGCTTGGGGAAGGGGTGGAGCAGGGGGCGGGGTGGTTTGTGTGATTGGACAGTTGGCAACCCTAAAGGGAGAGGAGTCCCGAGCAAGGGCCCATGAGGACCAGGGAATAAGATGGAAGCCCATGAGGGATGGAAAGCTAGTTTCAGTGGTACGTCGACTCCCAGCAGGGAAAAGCCTGGGGGAGGAGTTGAAGTTGAGTCCTGCGGAGGCAAAAGACCCTTTGTCTAGAGTCAAGCCCAGGAAGGGCAAAGGGCCTTTTTACTTAGAGCTGAACCCCGGAAGGGGATTCAACTATTGTGTGGCTTGGCCAGGGGGCGGAGCCACCAAAGCCCCAGTGAGGCAGTCCAGAGATGAGACCACCTGGGACGGACCCCTGCGGCTGAGGAAGTGGCCCCCAGAGGGAGTGCAAGAGGCAAAGTCCCCTGCAGTGCTGCATCCAGTCGCGAAGGGATGCTCTAGAGAGGTAAGGAGATGCATATACTGGGCCACTAGCTCCCTTCTGGTCCATTTCATAGGTGAGATGTACATCTCTCCATGCCTCTTGATGGGATAGCAGCACTCTGCCACTGGGAATCTGGCAGGGGGGATAAATCCTGAAGGAGGCCTGGATCCTTTTCTAGCATGGCTGGGACTGCAGCAGGGGGTACGATCACCTGAGGCTCTGGCTGCCTGTAAACCTAACTGTACAACAGCAGATGCTGGCCAGCACATTCCCTAGATATGTGGGTAATCCTGTTTCTGGTATTCGGCAGGCAAAATTCCAGAGAAGGAACAATTTCACAGTCCTAAGACTTGGCTAGATAAGTACGTGTAGCTGATCTACAGCACCTAAAGCCTATGTATGTCCAAATGCAGTGGATATAAATCCTGTGTCTTCACAGAGATCACATTAGCGTTCAAGGCCCCAATTCAGCAAAGCATGTGTTTAAAGCCCATTGATTTTCAAAGGAACTTAAGCGTGTGCTCAAAGTTAAGCATGTGGCCTAGTGCTTTACTGAATCAGGACCCAAAATACCATTTCTGAAACATTTTAGCAGGTGACATTTTTATCCTATTTACTAATGTGTAGTGATTATCCCTAATCTGACATTGAAAAAGATTTAATAGAAACAAACACATTTTCCCAGTTTTCCTTTCCTGGTGTTAAACTTCATTTATCCACTTCCCAGACAGAGATTTTGGTGCTGAAGATTTTATAAAGTCCCGAGATGAGGAATTTTCCCCGGGATGCATAGCTAAAAAGTTGGGTTGGGTGAATCCTGTGCTCTTCACACTGTCTAAAATCCCTTTCGTGTAGTAATGGATAAAGTGTTTTAAATTGGATACGTACAACGTAAGAGGATTTGGGAATACTAAACTTGGCTGCCAATTGTAGGATAGATAAAACCACTCCTTGATCTATTAAGTCCATTATGGGGGGGGGGGGGAAGGCATTTATCTCCCCTTTCCCCTCCCCCAGTTACAAAGTTAATGCTAATTATAACTGATATAAAATTAGGGTAACCTTGGATTAGCACAAGAGGCGAAAGGGATGAAAGAAGCGGAGTATCATCCGATTTCCCTGCTTTAACTGGACTACATTGAAAAAAGACTGTCGAGGCAGGTAATGCTGTGTATTCACAACGAGAGATGCAGGACAGTACAAACCTACCTGGACTCCCTGGGTACGTACTCAGGTGGCCAGCCCATGCTCCCCCTGGCTACGCTACTATTTGTAGCATGCTAGCTCAAGCAGGGCCAGCCCATGTCTGTCTACCCGAGCTGGAAAGAACACTGCCAGCTGCAATGTAGGCACCCATAGTTAGTGTGGCCTAGTGGGTGGAGCACTGGGCTGGGCCTTAAGAGACCTGGGTGCTATACCTGACTCTGGCCTGCTAGGTGATGGTAGATAGGGCACATCACCGCTCTGTGCCTCAGTTTCCCCATGTGTAAAATGAGGATAATGATACTGACTTTCTTTAAGTGCTTTGAGATGTACTGATCAGAGCTAGCTATGGTTATTTTTAAGGGCACTTAAAATGTCCCAAATAAATGTTTAAAAATCTTTTTTTTAAGATGTTGAAGCCCACCGGGGAGCATTTGAAGCTGATGATACGCAGGCACACGTTTGACTGCTTTATCCAGACCCTCCTCTTCTTCCTCCACTGCCCCCGGCCACAGCAGCTCCGTGTTCCTGTTTGTAATAATTGTTCTAACATCCTGGCTCCTCCGAGACCCTTGTTGTTGTTGTTATGGGGAGGAAGGCTGGGTGAGGCTTAATTTCAATGTCTTATATCCCTGTTAATATGTTAACCTAATCTCTTTGAGAATGCCATTAAAAATCAATTACATTAATGGGGCTCAGTTGGAGATTTTCTAAAATGTGGTTATGGCCAGAAAAGTGACTTTGCAATATTGGCCCCTTGGTATTGCAGATATTTGCTCCTTATAGCGATCTTCCTGCTCAGAGCTGTGCATTTTACTGACAAAGTTTTGGCTCGTGTCAGCTCTGCAGAAGGCAACATAGAGGCTCAAGGGCAAGCTGTAAATTTCATGCTCCAGGCCATAAGCCCATCACTTTTGGGGTCAGGAGGGAATCTTCTTCTCTCCTTTATTAATTATTTACATTGTACCCCAAGTGGTGTGCTCAGCCCTTGGCAGACAGGAAAGAAGACAACATCCCTATTAGGCTTGCAGCCTGGAGCCTGAGCTTGCAAATTTACTCCAGAGCAAATACTTACTACCCTGTGTAGTCGCACTGAAGTCGCCTTCTTTGCCTTCCTATCGGCCTGCCTCCTAGGTATTTCTGAGGTGCTTATCACTGTGATGTCTGAGTTCAGTTCCTCAAAGACATGCGGTGCTAGTTGTTGTTGGAATCAGGCTACCGGATTCAGTAATCCTGTGGTCTGGTCTGGTATGGCATATGCTGTATATTTCCACCTCTGCTGTAATCTTACGTGCATGTAATGGATGGAGGAAGACTTGTCTGGTGGGTAGCCCGGACCACAGGAAACTCACATTCAATTCCCCGTTGTGCCTTGATTTGCTGTTCAGAGGATGCGTATCTCAGAGACGCTTACGAGCGGGTGAAATATTATTTAAATTCACTCCTGTAACCTAAAGATCTAAGGTAACAATTGATTTTTAAGGCATCTATTCAGCGAAGGGAAGTAATGTAGTTACTGAAGCATGTGTCCTTGCAGCGTCCCCAGGGTGGATACCAGGAGATGGGGCCTTTCATGAGGTGCATGTCCACCCCCTGCACTGACTGTGGAGTGGAAGCAAAGCTTGCTAACAAGAGCCCTGATTCTGGCCCACGCTACTCAAAGCCTGCAAGTTGTAGTGACCCCCAGCAGAGGAAGCACTGGGATTAGCGGATGAGAAGCTGGATATGAGTCAGCAGTGTGCCCTTGTTGCCAAGAAGGCCAACGGCGTATTGGGCTGTATTAGTAGGAGCATTGCCAGCAGATTGAGGGAAGTGATTATTCCCTTCTATTCGGCACTGGTGAGGCCACACCTGGAGTACTGCGTCCAGTTTTGGTCCCCCCACTACAGAAAAGATGTGGACAAATTGGAGAGAGCAATGAAAATGATTAGGGGGCTGGGGCACATGACTTATGAGGAGAGGCTGAGGGAACTGGGCTTATTTAGTCTGCAGAAGAGAAGAATGAGGGGGGATTTGATAGCAGCCTTCAACTACCTGAATGGGGGTTCCAAGGAGGATGGAGCTCGGCTGTTCTCAGTGGTAGCAGATGACAGAACAAGGAGCAATGGTCTCAAATTGCAGTGGGGGAGGTCTAGGTTAGATATTAGGAAACACTATTTCACTAGGAGGGTGGTGAAGCACTGGAATGGGTTCCCTAGGGAAGTGGTGGAATCTCCATCCTTACAGGTTTTTAAGGCTTGGCTTGAGAAAGCCCTGGCTGGGATGATTTAGTTGGGGATTGGTCCTGCTTTGAGCAGGGGGTTGGACTAGATACCTCCTGAGGTCCCTTCCAACCCTAATATTCTATGGCTGGCTTGCAGCTAAGTGATGTTTTCATAGGCAAAGCCCTGGATAGTCTATGGCCTATAATCAGTGGCAATGCCCACTGGGCGCTGTAGCGGATTGGAAACTCTGGTCAGCAGTTTCATTTCAATTAGCAAGTGGGGGCTTCAAGCTAAGTGACCGATGGAAATGGCTAATACGATGGGCCTAGAAACCTCAGGGGTGGTTTTATTCTACATTCAGTTTGTTTTATGCTGTCCAGTGGACCACGGATGTTTGCACCGGCAATGCATAACCTCATCATAGACTGTAACAAGGCCACCTCAGTCCCGCTTCCGTCTCGGTCTACAAACTGCGCAGAGACCCTTGTGCAGGTCCAACCCCTTGTGCAGTTTATTTATAAAGGAGTCCCACCACCTTCACACCATACATAGCAGGGGAGAGCAATCTCTCTCTCCCTCTTACTGCTTGCTTCCCCCCTTTTTTTACTTCCTTACTGTGCCTATTTGTGGGCTCTGGCTAATGGCTTAATTAGCCTTTCTGCCCTGCCCCACCCACAAATTAGGCACAGCTCGGCTTACTCTGCTCCAGTTTGCTTTGCCTGATTGGGGCTGCTGTGAACAGAGTGCTGACTCACGCTTTCATACTTCGCACTCTGTCACATAGACAGTGGAAGGGGAAGCTGGACATTTTGGCAGGTGAGTGGATAGTAGCTGGCCAGGAGTGGAAATTATCTTGGGATTGTGAGATACACATGAATAGGATGTTGTCTCTAGTGGAATTTAGGTCATCATTAGGTTTCAGGGTTAACAGCATGATTGAGATGATTAAGGCAATTGGCACCTCTTGGAGCTGTGTGCAGACTGAGGAAGAGAATGCTGCATCTGTTTCAGTGTTTTTTAAGGTTATCTTTACAATTTGGGGGGTAGAAACATAATGTGAAAGCGTTGAAGCTTAGATTCTGGAGCCCAATTCTGCAGGGCAGGCTGGGTTTCATGTCTCTGGAACCGTGGTGTACACAGGGCTCCTTGCATGAGAAAAAAGGGAGAATGTGAGGGCGGCGAGGTGAGGCTGATCAGTCAGGGTTTTGAGTCATGCAGGGAACTGAAGAGTCTGGTGCCCTCATGCATCATGATTAACTGAGCTCTGAAGTGTGCTCAATGCTGTACCCACAGGGAGGAGAAGGTGGATGCCTTCCCAGGGAGCTCGTGTGCTGACAGTGACTGGCATCCTCTGTGTTTACCCAGGGGTTTGGGGAGTGCCAGGGCAACAGGGCTTAAGTCATGCATGGGGTGGCAGAGACAAGGGACTGGGGCTGCAATGGTGGTTCTTAGGGAAACGTTTGCCCATTGTATTCAGAGTGCCCATCTCTGTGTGTGATGGAGCGACTGAGGAGTAACACACTTCTGCCTGTTTACTGTAGGGACGGACCGATCCAGGCAGGGGCTGGAAGGGAGAAGGCTGTCTAGATTAGTCATGACCCCGTGTTTGAATTGGGAGAGGAGGGACAGAGACAGTGTTTCAACTAGGATAAAAAAAGACAAGTTCTCACTTTCTGTTTCCACTAGAATCCTTCCACCGCCATTTTAAGAGCCCCTCACAGATGCTGCGGCATTGTTGGGGGGAGAGTCGAGGGGAAGATTGGCCATCTACTCCTCTTCCACCCCCCCTTGCCACAACAGGGTCCCAGTTTTTCTCTTGAGAAGTCTGGTTTCTCTAGTTGCACCGCCCCTGCTAGGACTGGAGGGAACTCTCCCTACAGCAGGCAGGAGTGAAGTGGCTCCCAGATCACCCAATGGAACAGCGGCAGAGCTAGGGATGGAACCTGTTGGCTTCCAGTCCCCTGCCCTTACCACTGGGCCTGCGGAGGTGCCGCTGAAAAAGATGCCTATTAGGTACACCTCCGTTGTGATGCTTCGAGGCAGGGGGACATCTAGAAAATGGCTGATCTAGTGCCTTTCAGTGGAGTTGTCGTCTTCCATATCAAGTACAAGGGCTGCCTTTAATGGCTTATTGCCCTTAATGTTTCACACCTGAAATCCAGGAAGGCGGGTGAGGTTTTTCCAGGCAGGGCTGGCTTTCCCCAGCAATGCCAACTGCTTTGTCTCATGTGCAGTCTGCTGATTAAGCAGTGCTCAGGGTAGATTAGATTGAAATCTCCAGGCTTTTCTTTTCTGGCAGGTGCAATTCAAGGCCAGGCCTCCGCATTCACAGGCAGCGTATCTTGCAGGGAACACAACCAGGTGGCCGCTAAGCTCTGCCTAAGCAGCCGGAGTCTGCAGCAGCGTGGAGTTAAGCTGCAGAACCTTTAGAACTTGTGCTTTGAACAGAAAAACGTGTGTGTGTTTGTATGTGTGTGTCTGTAAAAGAGAGACAGACCGAGACCTCCAGAGGTCTGAGGGGTGCCGAGGACACATCAGTAAAAATGAATTGAACCAGAAAGCAAAGTTCCCCAGTGGGAAAGACACTGGTTGGAATTAACTCTCCTCATGTGGACTGAGAGGATGGGATGCTTGGAGAGGAATTTTGTTGATAAAGGCCAGGAGCCTGGTACTTCCTCCGCCTGACCATGGCCGTTCATTTTCTCCCTTGCATTGGTACTGTAATTCCAAGATCATTAGAGCCTCTTAGGCGAGAGCCCTTTGAAACTGAAGAAAAGAAGCCACCCAACTGAAGCCTCTAAATAAAAAATCATTTGCGGTAGCTGCACAAATGCAGCTTTTTAAAAAGCACCAAAATATTCCTGAGGCTTCTCCTACTGCAGCACTCGGTAGGTGAGTGAAATTCTGATTCTGCTCCTGTATGATGGAGGGAGGTCTGGCAGACATGGCAATTTCCTGCAATGTCCTTGGAAGACCTTATTGTATTAAGGTGGGCCGGGAGTTTCCTAGGGGGAGATGTGACAGGTGTGAGACTTTTGAAGTGTAAAGGCGTTCAAAGACCATATTGAATTGTGCTGGATAAATATGGACATCTCGGGACAATAACTGTTAAGTGGATTTCCTGGGGAAACCCTGGGGAGTGGCTAATGCAAATTCCACACCTGCAGTTAAACAAAACCCCAGCCTTTTGTAGCTATGCCCTGAGGAGAGGGCCTTTTCTGCTGATTACCTGTTACAGCAGCCCAAGATCAAAGGCCCGTGTGTGGGGCTGATCTGCCCAGCCTTGGTTCTGGATCTAAGACACATGAATCTGTAACCACGGTGAAACCCAGTTGCGGGGTTTGAAGGACAGAAACCTCCAGAGTGCCAGGTTGGAGTTGAGAGTGACCTCTGATCAGCTTTTTAGCATGTACGTAGATTCTTTTATATTCTAAGATGTTGTCTCTTTAATGCCCCTACCTTAAGAATAAATGTGCTTGCTTAGAAGGAGCTGTTTGGTAACTTCTAACTGTGGGCGATACACTGGTCATAGCCTTTGGAGAAAAGGCAAAGTGCAGGCCTTTGGGGCAGTCTGGCTTGCTGGGGATGTCCCAGTGTAAGGCAGGGAGCTCTGTAGTCTTAAAATCCCAAGTGAGATGCAGGTTTCTGCCCAAGAGAGGTGACAGCCAGGAGTTACAAGCCTAAGGTGGGTGCCCTTGGTGGCCCACAGAAGGGGTGCCGTTCCATGAAACTGTGACTGGAGGGTGCGTCCTTTTTCCATTGTGAGGAACAGCCGCTGCCTCCCTTTGCTGCACCCTGCCAACCACCCCATACTTGGGTAGTTTAGTTTAGCCCTTGACAGCTAAGTAAATGCATCTGGTGTGACCATCAGGCCCGAACACATGGAACATGGATGGAGCATGTGTGGAGAGCTGCATGGGCACGTGTAACCCACTGGTGAGTTGTGTGCTGCTCCACAGAGGATCTGAGTAGAGCTAAGGATCTTTCGGTTCAGTGGCTGACTGGAAAAATCTGGGGAAAAATCAGCTCGTTTTGAACAAAACTGAATTCTTTTTTGGTTGCTGTCACTGAAATGAGAAACCAAAAAAACTTCAATCAGATCCAACAAAATGTTTTGGTGCTTACCAATTTTTTTTCCCCATTCTCCCCCTGGCCAAAACTATTATTCAACCTAAATTCACCAATAGTTTTGTTGCCCTGAAAAGTGCATATTTTTTTGGGGGGTGGATTTTACTATTTGCTGAATTTTTTTTTTTGCCGCACTCAAAGTATGAGTCTGTTACAGCCCCAGTCAGAGACCTTGATTCTTGAGCTCCGGCAGTAGCAGCCCTAGCTTTTAGCTATGGAAGTCCCAGTGCAATCCCTGGTGTGGCAGCTGTCACGTAAGCACAAGGTGAAATGCAATGAACTAGAGAGAGACTAAGCATGAGAAAGCAGCCTTGTGTTAGTGAGAGTGCTGAGGTTATGTCTATACCACATTGTAAACCCGGGTCTGTGAGATCCAGGCTAGTGGACTCAAGTGTTTCCAAGCCTGTGCTTGAGCGGCCACACTGCATTGTAACTCTGGGTTTATCATTGCTGGACCTGGGTCTCACAACCGTACTGATGAAACCACACTACGGGGGGAGGGATAGCTCAGTGAGCATTGGCCTGCTAAACCCAGGGTTGTGAGTTCAATCCTTGAGGGGGCCATTTAGGAATCTGGGGCAAAAATCTGTCTGGGGATTGGTCCTGCTTTGAGCAGGGGGTTGGACTAGATGACCTCCTGAGGTCCCTTCCAACCCTGATATTCTGTGATTCACACTGTACCACGCAGACCTTCTGACTTGGGTTGGTGGCTTGAGCTGCATCCACACTGCAAAAATGACAGGGCTTGGACCCGAGTGTCAGCTCCAAAGTTCTTGCTGACCTGAGTCAGACAGATTTGTGTGTGGACAATGCGGGGGTTGGGCTCAGGCGTGAGTCTGAGCCCAGGCTTACAATGCAGCGTGCACACTCCCGGAGTTACTCCAGGAGGGGAGCAGGCAGTTCAGAGATTCACTATAGTACTGCCTCCTCAGACATGCCCCTCCTCTGCTCACTCCTTTTTGAACCTGTGCTCTCGAAGGGGAGGGGGCCCATCGTGCAAGAGGACCCCCTCCTCAGTGCAGGGGGCTTTGCCTTGTGCTTAGCCCTAGTTAGGACCCCACATAGCCTCCACTTCCCTGGAGTGCCCCAGCCTTGTGTCCCCTGAGCGAAGACTCTCATGATCAAAGCCTGAGTGGTTTGTTCCTCAATTTCATCTCAAATGGAAGCAGAATTCAGCCTCCACCACGTGTGCTTCACAATCCCCTGAGTACCATGTCTGACGTGCACTCAAGGGCTGCGCCTTTTCACGTAGGCTCACCGGGCCATTCCTGCTCCACTTTAGATGCAATGTGGAAGTTCAATCAATGAAGAGAGACTATGGCTGTGTGGACAATATGGGTACGTCTACACTGTGGTAAAACGCCCAGGGCTGGCCCATGTCAGCTGACTCGGGCTCACTCTGGGGGGAAAGAGGAGGCTATACAATTGCAGTGTAGACGTACCCATATCGTCCACACAGCCGTGGAAGCTGAGCCTGAAAGTCTCTACTGCAATTTTACAGCCCCACAGCCCAAACCCTGTGAGCCCGAGTCAGCTGACATTGGCCAGTCGCGGGTGTCTTATTGCAGTGTTGACAGACCCAGGGAAACTACACAGCTTCCTGTGGTGGATCCAACAACCAGAATTCTGTCTTATCCCAGTCCTCTGTGCTTACTAGCACGGAGCAGTAGGAGCAGAGGGATAGACTGGCACGTGGGAACTGGAACCAAGCTGCTATGGCTAATTTTAGGCCAGTATACCAGCCCAGTGTTCCTTGAAGTCATTTTGATCTATTGATTTGCAGTTCACCATCTCCCTAGGGGTTGGCCCGAAAGGAAAGCTGTTGCACCCGTTGTGCTCAGCAGGGCAATTGGAATGTGCCATCTAGGTGGGCTTGCTGAAGCCCAGGTCTAAGGAAGGCTGTTGCTCACATGGAGACGTGCTGGCTTAATCAGAGCCACCTGCGTGAGATGTGTGCACAATGCCTGCTGCTGAATTCTCAGCGCTGGCAAACAATGGCAGAAGTAACCCGCAGGGTAGCACATTCTGTTCCGTCAGGGCCCAGGGACACAAACCATTTCTATAATAGCAGCAGCCGTTTGTTGGCATGAGTTTGAAAACACAAGTGAGCTGCAGACGCAGAGTATGCGAATCATCCCAAGTGATTGCTCATGTGAAAACTTCACCCCACTCCACCCCGTCATGGATTCCGGGTGCGCCGCACTTGAGCGAAAGGGGATTCTTCTCAGACTTAAAACCTGAGATCATGTGAAGCACCAAGGCTAGAAACAAATGCTGTTCATCCGTAGGAAGGCTGGAATCTCAGCTGTACAAATGCTGAAAGCCTCGAGCTGAGATCTGCTGCTGCACCTCCAAGAGACACAGCCTGGGGGAAGGAAGCAAAGGTCCCTGTAAGCCTCAGAAGCATGGGCTGCCCCAGGAGCCAAAATGGCTCTGGTATATTAGAGCAGTCATGGGGGTGCTCTAATTTATGGCAGCATGCCAAGGCTTGCTCTATAGCCTGGAACAGCCCAGAACCCCCATTGCAGTGTGTGGTGGAATTCTACCCCCTGCCCCAACGCTCCCCTCTGACCCCTAGTCTTGCCTCCAGCATGCACCCGGTGTCAGGATTTGCAAGGGGGCCAATGCACTATGCCTGGGCAGGAGGAATTCGCCCTGGCCCCTTGCAGTACAGTTCTCACCCTTATGTGCTACTGCAGGGAGATATTCAGGCTGGGCAGGGGAGAGTATCTATGTCTCTGTTTCTAGTCCTGCTGGTTTGCCAGATCGCAGACCTTAAAACAGCAATGGTCCAGCAATGAATATAGCAAGTGTTGTTTTCAGCCTCTGGGACCTGCTCTTCCACTAGAGGATAGAAGTGACTTCAAAGGGGAGATGCTTGTATTCGATTGCAGGAGAATGACACCCTGTTTTTAGCTAATGCACATTTGGTAACGGGGAAGAAACCTCTCTTCACAGTGGGGTCTTTTTGACAACAGATCAGGTTTCCTCCTGCTTGTTTGAGCTAGAGTTGCAAGATTAGGCCCCTGTACTTCGATTAGTATTATGGAAGCTATGAGGCTTCAGCTGAGATCAGGGCCCCCTTGGGCTAGGCCCTGTACAGACACCATCAGAGGCAGTTATTGCCCCAAATAGTTAAACTAAAGTTCAACTAAATTTTTCAAAATGGGTTATGGACATGCTCCCAAATTTACATGCCAATGAGAGATCTCTGTGTTCCTACTTTATTTCTTTAAAGGAAAGAAATGTGCAATTATTTTTCCCACTGGGAAATGTGTATATATCTCTTTAAAACCAAAGCTAGTGGATGGGCATTTAAGAAGAAACAAAAGAAAAGGAACAGAGAGAACTAGGCGGGCGGGGGAGAATATTTCCTTTCAGCTGAGACCAAGCATGGGAAATTTCCACCCAAAAGGAGAATATCTCAACCAGTGATGAGTAAGGCTACAATTATGTCACGGAGGTCACGGAATCGGTGACTTCCATTGACCGCTGTAACATTTTCTGCCCTGGGCTGGAGCTCCCAGCCCCCAACCTGGTGTGGGGACCCCACAGCTGCCCAGATGAGGGGACCCTGCAGAAGTCCGGCAGGGGGGATCCTGGAGCTCCCACGCACCACATCGGTGGGGAACCCAGGAGCCCCAGAAAACCCACCTATCCCTTTTGTCAGGGATATTTTTAGTGACAGTCAGGGACAGGTCACGGACTGCCGTGAATTTTTGTTTATTTCCCGTGACTTGTCCCTGACTTTTACTAAAAATATCCCTGATAAAAACTTAACCTCACTTTCATTGGCTCATCACTAAGGCTATCATAACGAAAGCATTCTCTTTAAGCGACTATTATTTATATTGGAGACAGCGGAAAAAGTCTCTCTGAAATAAATACAATGTGGCAGTGGATAGCTAGCTACACAGGTGGAGAAATGAAAACAAATGGGTAAATATTCATAGTTAACAGTATCAGTCTAGTTTTTATTTTAAGTGTTCAGATTAATTAAAGAAAAAAAACTTGAACTATTACTCTATTAATTTGTAGATCCAAATGAAGCTGACGTATGTAAAATAAGGCACAATGACTCTGTTATCATGCACTGGTGTTTAAAATTCATGAAACAAGCTGATCCAGACCTTAGGTATACACTGAAACTAGATTTCTCTGAATTAAATCATGTGGAGTTAATACTGATTTCCCTTTTCTTGTCAAGGTGGGATTAGGTGCTCCACATTTCTCAGTAGGCTACTCAGTCCCGTGTTGAGCATTTTTCTTTTAAGACCCATAACAGCATGATATTAACCCTGCAATATTGTAAGATTTAGTGAGTCTCATGTTAGTGCTTGGCTGCTGCTTGTTACAAAGGAGAGACGCAAGGTGCAGCTGACTCAATCCGCGGCTTGTATGATTGATGGACTAACTCAGCTCAGACTGCAGATGCAGGCAAGAGGGGTTTATTTCTCCATTCCCTTATGTTGCATTAATAAATATGTCCCACACAGGCTGTTTTCTGCCGTCCGACTCCAGGCCACTGCCTCTGATCCCTGCCACTGCGCATGGGTGTTTGTGTGTTGCTAGTGCAAACAGCTCATGCTACGTTGCCACAGGTTCTGCTTAAAGAAAGAGAGAAAAAAAATTCACTACTAATCACTCTCAATTCTCCCAGCTCATATGTGAATCCCTATTACACGCTTAGACACCTATATGTCCCTCTCGTGCATATATACACCCACTGGTGCTCTTTATCCAACTTGTGTGTGCACCCTAACTGGCAAACTTTCTGATTATATACCTACTGCTAGCTCGCTCCAACATGCTGCATAGCCCTTTAAATTCTGATGGGCAATAGGCACCTGTTGAAAAGGACTATGGTTCTAGGTTCTGTTCCCTGCTCTGCCATACCCTCCCTGGACAGCCTTGGCAAAGCGAGTAGGGCTGAGTTGTTTTTCAGAGGTGGTATAAATCCACCAACCTAACTGATGTCAATGGGAGCTGCAGCTGTTCTTCCTATTGACTTCAGGGGGCCTTGGAACAGGCCCCAAATATCTCGACCACACCGGCATGTGCTCTGCATGGGCCCAGTCCTGCACCACTGGTGTCAGTGGCAAAACTCCAGCTGGCTTCAGTGGTGGAGCATTGGGGCCTGCGTACAGTATCAAATGGAGTCTTAGCGATGTCTCACTATCCCACCTCACTCCTCTTCCCCACTTCCCCTTTAACAAATGTCAAATACGTGTCTTCAGAAACCCCTTTATGCCTTTGCACTTGCACCACCTTTAACTAGCTAAAACAGCCTCAGCTATATCAAAACGGGGATATTTTGTATAGCAGGTTTGTATTTGTTTTGTTGGAGGATCCAGGGACAGCGTGGGATGACCTTATTGAGGTTCAGTAGTACCATACTCCACCGAAATGAATCGCTGCACTCCTGGAATGAGGAGGAAGGGTATCAAATTTAATGTGGATAAATGTAAATGCATATTGGAAAAAATAACCCCAACTATACATACAATATGATGGGGGCTAATTTAGCTACAACACGTCAGGAAAAAGATCTTGGAGTCATCGTGGATAGTTCTCTGAAGACGTCCACGCAGTGTGCAGGGGGGTCAAAAAAGCAAACAGGATGTTAGGAATCATTAAAAAGGGGATAGAGAATAAGACTGAGAATATATTATTGCCCTTATATAAATCCATGGTACGCCCACATCTCGAATACTGCGTACAGATGTGGTCTCCTCATCTAAAAAAAGATATACTGGCACTAGAAAAGGTTCAGAGAAGGGCAACTAAAATGATTAGGGGTTTGGAACGGGTCCCATATGAGGAGAGATTAAAGAGGCTAGGACTCTTCAGCTTGGAAAAGAGGAGACTAAGGGGGGATATGATAGAGGTATATAAAATCATGAGTGATGTGGAGAAAGTGGATAAGGAAAAGTTATTTACTTATTCCCATAATACAAGAACTAGGGGTCATCAAATGAAATTAATAGGCAGCAGGTTTAAAACAAATACAAGGAAGTTCTTCTTCACGCAGCGCACAGTCAACTTGTGGAACTCCTTACCTGAGGGGGTTGTGAAGGCTAGGACTATAACAGCGTTTAAAAGAGAACTGGGTAAATTCATGGTGGTTAAGTCCATTAATGGCTATTAGCCAGGATGGGTAAGGAATGGTGTCCCTAGTGTCTGTTGTCAGAGGATGGAGATGGATGGCAGGAGAGAGATCACTTGATCGTTGCCTGTTAGGGTCACTCCCTCTGGGGCACCTGGCATTGGCCACTGTCAGTAGACCGGATACTGGGCTAGATGGACCTTTGGTCTGACCCGGTACGGCCGTTCTTATGTAAATTCTGGGCCTTGGTGTAAGGTCCGTGCAAACAGGTCAAGGAAGCCAAATGTCTTCCAAAAACCTGCGGCTCTGGCTTGCAATCTGAACATCGCTCCTTCATATAACGGGGAGACGGGAAGACACGATACCCATTCTACTTCTGCTGGCTGTGTCACTTCGCCAGTTCATTAGGGATTACGTGCAGGGCACCGTGCAAAGCTCGTTGAATCTGGAAAGCTGTCGGACCCTGCAACATTGTTTCCTGCATATAACAGAGCCAGATTGACAGCTAAAATATTTGTAATGACTTTTTCTTAGAATTTATAGATCTCTTTGCTCTCATAAAGCATATAAAGTGTATTCCCCATGTTGTTCCAACATTGATGGCGTAAATTTGAATCCATCATTTTGAAATGTCACTGTAAATGCCACATAAATAATGGAGCATCTTGCACCCTTGTAACTTTTAATTACTGTCCATTACTGCAGAGTAATTACCCCATCAATGAGTCCTTGGTACCTCTGAATAAGCCTTTCCATCCTCCCACATCAAAGTCTTTTGGAGAGGCAGTTTAGAGTTGTTCTGAACCAAAAATACTTACACGTTTATGGGCCGGATGATCTTGTAACGTAACGGTTGGCTTTGTAGAATGGTTTGTGATGGAGGCACTGCCAGAATTCTGATTTGAACCAAACCCTCCCTGGAGCTCAGTGTAAGTTGCAAATGTGCCGTTACCATCTAGGTCTTCAAAACAGCATGCCGGTGTTCGTTTGTTCTTGACCCATGCAGGATAAATAAGGAATCACTGCAGACGTATGTGTCTAGCTGCAAATCTGTTCTTCCCCTGCTTTTATCTGTTATTTCCAGGCAAACCTTATGATGGGATTTTTGATGATGAAAGTAGATAAGCTCCAACACCAGAAGTTTGATTGTAGTTAGGCGTCCTTTTATTGAACGCAATATCCTTCCATGGTATTGGGTTAGGTTCTGGTATTCACAAAGACCAAATAATTGGTATAGCTTCACTAAAATCAATGGATAAGAATCTGCCCCACAATCTTAATGTGTGATCAGTTAACTGCTTTCTGGTACCAGTTAAAGTTTCAAACTGCCATCTTCCCATGAAGGTATTTCTTCCATTTTGGTTTTGCTTTGTCACTGGTCCAGCTGAATTGTGAAATTGCTCTTTCTTTGGTGAAACAATTATCCACAATATCTAAAGGGGGCATTTGCAACACAGCGTTAAATTCTGGAGCAGAGGACAATTTTTATAACACTTATTCTGCTTTGTAGGCTAAAACTCAGTTTGTTCCACCTCTTGGAGTCTTCTGTTGTGTTTTTCATTGCAGGATCTGCTCTCTCTCTTTTTTAAACTAAATTATTTCAGCCTCTTTTTAACTTTATCGCTAAGTATGTTAAATTCTTTGAATCCCCCCACCACCATTGGCATAAACTTCCCTTTGTTGTCAGTCATAGCAGAAAGACCAAGGATTGAATGAGCCATAGAAACTAAACTCCAGACTCCTCTAGAGGAGTGGCAGAGAGGGCGGGTAATATGGGAGAGACCTGAACTGATCTGTGGGTAAACAAAGTGGCCCACTGCGGCCCCTGTCAGCAGCACTAGGGTAAAAAATTGAATGATTTGGTCAATTTTGAGGTGTTGAAGAATGGATCAATGCAATGGACTACAAATGGTTACAATACAAAACACAATCATAAAACACAAACCTGGGTCTACACTTCCTTATCTCATAAAGTAGACTTCCCCTCCCAAAGTTCAGTCTGTTGCAGAGCTGGCTGGTTTCTCAAGAACCAGGATCCAAACGTTCACGAAAGCATCCCTGTTCCCCTTAGTGTATGACATGTGTGAAACTTAAAATGGTATCACCTGGGTTGGCTTTTTGAATGGAGGTCTCTGGAGGCTGCAGATCTGCTATGGGTTTATTAAGGGAAGTTTTTGAAATGTGCTCAGGATTTTACTGACCTTCTCTCTCCTCCGTATTGCAGACAAGATGGCCCTGACGCGCTGAATAAATGAGCATGCTGCTGTTTGGCCATTTTATCATTGTAAGGACCATTTAGCACACTTCTATTTTTTCCTCCGGTGCGAGGGAGCTTTTCAAAGTGAGGGTCAAGGAACTTGACGCAGGCAATTGATTCCGTTCTTTCAGCTGTCCTTGCTAGCAATACAGCTTTAAATATCTCAAACGGCGTTGTGTAAAACTCCCACGAGCTCACGGAGCACACTTAGACCAGGAGAACACAGGGCGGATTAAGATCCACATAAGTTATAGAATGTAACTGGTCTAGTGGGGTGAGTATGGGGCGGTGAAGTAGGAACCCGGGAGTTCTAATACCAGCTGTGACCGTCTATGAGTTTGGACAGAACATTTACCCTCCGTGCTGCACTTTCTGATCTGTAAGGAGGCAATTTTTCAGGGTTAATTAATGTTTGAAAATGAAAAGTGCCTTGTGTGTGTTTGTAAGCTCTTTGGGGCAGGGACCGTCTTTGTGTCTGTTTTGTACAGAACCTAGCACAGTGGAGTCTCGGTTCATGATTGCTACCACAATACAAAATATAACCCTGACATTATTATGTGAGACCTTTCATGGGGCAGGGGTAAGGAGGCAAGGCATGCTTTTCCTTGCGTGAAATCCATTGCTGGGGTGTCAAACACCAGGCCCAATTGGTGCCATGACGGTTGTGCTGAGCATTTACTGAGCAGAAGCTAACCAATGATGAGCACAGTCTTCATTGTGTTTCATAATGAAGATGATGATACTTAGCAGTTCTACAGCAGCCAGAAGCTGGGAATGGGCGACAGGGGATGGATCACTTGATGGTTACCTGTTCTGTTCATTCCCTCTGGGGCACCTGGCGTGGGCCACTGTCGGAATACAGGATACTGGGCTAGATGGATCTTTGGTCTGACCCAGTATGACTGTTCATATGTTCACCTTTCATCGGAGGAGTTCAGAGTAACCTGCAAAGGCTTATTAATTAAGCCTCCCAGGTTAATATAGTTGAGTATAGTTATCCCCATTTTACAGATGGGAGTTAGGAAATGGTGGCATAAAATCCCATAGTGATTTAGTGGCAGAACTGTCTGGAACAAACCCCAGGGGTCTTGTCTGATGATCAGTAGTCAACTCCATCTTTTCCCAAAAAGCAAGATATGGTGGTGAACTATGGCGGGGAGCATGAAATTCCTGTTTAGCTAGAGCTCTGTGTGAAGTTCACCTTAAATCTCTGGGGTCTTTCATGAAGACCTGAAACCCCGGTCCTGGCCCGTTGGGGTCATTACCATTTTTATACTTTTCAGCAGTGTTGGGGGGTGTTAATCCAAGTGTCCTGCCTAAGACCGACCCGAGACGCTATCTTCCTAAATTTGCTCTGCGGTGCAAACTGCATGTAGTATCTTCCTCCACTTCCTGTCCTAAACTATCATTATGCCTTTGTAACAGGGTGCGCAGAGTCAGCAGCTGGCTCAGCACCCTGTCACTCAATCCCCCCCCCTCCGGATACATTAATTGGGGCCTGACTGAAAGACAGACAGTTGATAGAGGGTGCCAATTAGTGGAGTAGCGATACAGCTGAGGTGCTAATTGGGTGGAAGAAACCCCAACAGCTGGGCCTATGTAGGCAGACAGGAAGGAAGTGCTAGGGAGGAGAGAAGGAAGGCAAGGATAGGCAGAACTGGCTGCTGCTGCTAATACCGTATCCTTCCCCAGAAGCAAGTGGGGGAAGCTGGCTACTGACGGTCAATAGTATGTAAATAACACTCCAGGCTGCGGCCTGCTGAAGGGGTATGATGAAGCGTGGCGGTGGTGAATAACACCTGGAGTGTTGGTGTCCGTTCTTGAGGCTGGAAAAGAGTCAGAGGACCGCTCCGTGCCAGTACTATTAAATAGCTGCTTCCGTCTACCCGAGAGGTGGCTACTTCTGTACAGTAAGTGAAGCGACTCCTGTTCCTTGTAGAGCACTTTAGGGTCATTTGGGATGAGAGGTACAATGTAAATGTAAGATGGTTCTTATTTAAGTGTGGGGAGCCTTACCCACAGAGTTCAATTGTGCATAAAACCAATTAGAGTCAAGCCCCAGTTATCCGAGCTTGACGTCCTGCGTAAAGAAGGGACAGTGTGGTTTCTGATGGCAATGTAACGTACAATCATTGCACACTTGAAGAATGGCACTATCTGCGTGTTACAGAAACACAAGCAGAAGCCGTTCTGATAATTCTCTACTGCCTTTGAACATCTCCCAGCTCAGGAGGAAAATGTGCATTTTAAAAAAAAAGTTAACAATGCAAAAGACCCTGGTATTGCTCTTTTGTGTCAAAGTAGGAGAACCAAATCTTACCCTCATCTTCCTAGGACGTGGCTGTATCTGCCGTAATTGGCTGATTTGTTTGTTCCTCTTACTGGATTTCATTTTCTTGAATCTTTTTTTGAAATACATATTTCCCATGCTCAAAGGGGCCCGATTCTGATCTCACACCTTGGTGTCTATCAGTAAAGCCAAGAGAATGGCTCCGGGAAGGGAGATCAGAACCAGACCTGGGTACTTTAGCTCGGGAGTTCGTTTAAGCCCATTCTAAGAACAACTCTTCGTATTGCTGAAAATGCTGGACTCAATGAGAGGTGCTGACCAGCAATTTATGCACCTGCGAGGTCTGAGGCCCATGTGCTGCTCTGTGCGTGGGCCTATGTAAAAGGGGGGAGCCTTTATCTCCATATGCCTAAGTCGTTTCACTCAACTGGATCAATCGAGGGTTATTAATGAGTTTCTCAGGAGGCCTGATTTGCTTCTCATATACTTAATCCAGCCAGTAGTTGGAACACTTCTTCATGGCACGTGAGAGTTTTTATGTACCAGGATTCTGAGCCATCCCTTCATCCAGACTTCTTTGGTTTGGAAATCTTACTACAGAAGCAGTTTTCTCATGGCATATCAGGCATTTCCTGGCCAGACATGCCATGCCCAGAGGAGGCTGCCTCTTCTGTCTGGAGGAGACAGTTCAACAAATCTTGACAGGGGACCTGGTAAGGTGAAGGGGGAATGCATAGGACTGAGGGTTGATGCAAGAGAGGCTGCATGATAACTGTGGATTATGGATCTCTCATGGAAGAAATCAGTCACAAAGAGAAGGGGCTATTTCTTGTTGGGGTCGAGAGGGAGGGACATATTAGAACCCTCACAGCTGTGTCTGAGGGACTGAATGTTGCTGGGATCACCTGTTCTATTTCCATTCAAGAGAATTACTCTCCTACGGGGAGAAATGGGCTTTAAATCTCTCTGCCAGCCTAGCTGGGGGAATGGGACAGGAGACAGTTAGCTAATCATGTTGCTAGAAGCATTGGGCATATGAAGATGTTGGGCTCAGATGGCATGGCTGAAAAGTAAAAGTGGAGCTTCCAAGCCTCTGCCTATTTATAGATGCTTCTGCCATCCCTTCCCTTGTTAGCATCGCTGGATGGGAGTAAAGTGGGCAAAGATCTACCCAGTTCTTTTTCAGCTAGGAACATCTTGTGACTTCAGGGGTTGGATGGAGAAATAAGTTACTTTCTCATCCAACCTCAGGAAGGTGCAATAGGAAAAAAAGCTGTTGTTATTGCATGTATTGTGTCCTAGGGGCTAGGGCGCACCGATTGTGGCACATAACAGACTGTGGTAATGTCCTGGGCCAGCCACGCTTGTCTGTAGGCAAGGTAGCACAGGGTCCTTTAGAGGTGGTGCTTAGACCATGATCAAAGCATGTTGACTGAATAAAGATTTGGGAGTCGTGGGGGGACAGTCATCTGAACGTGAGCTCCCAGGATGGTGATATGGCCACCAGGTCTAATGCAATCCTTGAATGCATAAACAGGGGACTCTTGAATAGGAGTAGAGAGGTTATTTTACCTCTGTATTTAGTACTGTTGAGACCATTACTGGAACATTGACATATTCTGGGGTTCAGAGAAGAGCCATGAGAATGATTAAAGATTAGCAAACAAGCCTTATAGTGATACTCAAGGAGCTCAATCTATTTAGCTTAATAAAGAGAAGATTAATTTGTAAGTAACTATATGGGGAACAAATATTTTGTAGTGCACTCTTCAATCCATCAGACAAAGGACATACCACAATCAAATGTCTGGAAGCTTAAGCTAAACAAATTCAGACTAGAAATAAAGTGTAAATTTTTAACAGTGGGGGAATTAACCACTGGAACAATTTACCAAGGATTCTGGGAAATTCTCCATCACTAGCCATTTTAAAAATCAAGATGGATGTTTTTCTAAGAGATCTGCTCCAGGAATTATTTTGGGGCAGTTCTCTGACCTGTGTTATACAGGAGGGTTAGACTAGATGATCACAATGGTCCCTTCTGGTCTTGGAATCTATGTGAATCTGTTTACATAGATTCCCCCATCCCTCTGCTAAAGGGCTGATCCAGAGTGTAGAAGTGTGTGGCTATGGGGGGGGTGTGTGTGTGGCATATAAATAGTGTGAAACAAGCTATTACATCCCCCGAATCCATCCTTCTCCACATTAGGACATCTTATTTCCCTCCAAGATGACCAGATGTGGGATCATGCAACCTCCATTGCTCTGCCTCATGCTCCTCTTTCTTGAGCTAGTTTGGAATGTGCATTCCAGGTTGGGAAACGCTGGACCTAGACAGGGAGAGGAGACCAAAGAGGTTCAGGGAATTTGGATCAGCCTCAAAACTTCAAAGTTCTTCCTTGCACCAAGCCTTCACAGGGTGGTTTTGTGGAAAGCAGTATTCTAGCATCACCTGAAAAGCAGGGCGTTTTTATTCTGTGTGGATAGTTGAAGGAGCTGCAGAGGAAACGTGTTGCTGAATCACTAACTGTGCGAGTGTTGCAGATACTGTCAGAAAGGTGAAGTGTGTTATGGGCTTTCTGAAGTCTGTAATGAGGACAAATTACATCTGAGCAAACACTTCAGTCACATGACATTTGGTTATTGCTGGCCTCAGGCCCAGCTATTAAAATCCAGTTTAGAACCTCTAACGGATTTACAAAAATGATTCAGTCAACAAACAAGCAAGCAAACAAAAAAGAAACCCAGAAAGGTTAAGAATCAACTATTGGCGTCTTCATTAATGCCTTTGAAAAACAGGTGAGGGGGGTATTGCGGGAGCTTTTATATGAGTGAAATGTCAGAAGGTCCTCACAGAGTTCCAGTCCAATGGGGTGTAGTTAAGCAGAAGAGGAATCTAATCAAGACGAGGGTTGGAATGATAAATCTTTGTACAGCGTTTCCAGGATGTAGAAGTGAGGCTGGATTTGCACCATAGAGGCGGAGCCTTTTATTATCTGTCAGTGTTTGAACTGGGAGTGTGTTCAAATGCTGAACTCATCATTTCAAGTAAGCATCAAATTGGGAGGCTTAGAAGAAGGCCACTTCTACCATCAGGCCTCTGATCCTGTAGGAAAGATGCCTTCAGGAGGAGTGCATGTTGAAGTTTTTCCTTCTTCTTTACCCCCTTGTGCCTCTCTAGAATCCGAGAATATCAGGGTTGGAAGGGACCTCAGGAGGTCATCTAGTCCAACCCCCTGCTCAAAGCAGGACCAATCCCCAACTAAATCCATCCCAGCCAGGGCTTTGTCAAGCCTGGGCCTTAAAAACCTCTAAGGATGGAGATTCCACCACCTCCGTAGGTAACCCATTCCAGTGCTTCACCACCCTCCTAGTGAAATAGTATTTCCTAATATCCAGCCTAAACTTCCCCCACTGCAACTTGAGACCATTGCTCCTTGTTCTGTCATCTGCTACCACTGAGAACAGTCTAGATCCATCCTCTATGGAACCCCCTTTCAGATAGTTGAAAGCAGCTAACAAATCCCCCCTCATTCTTCTCGTCCACAGACTAAATAATCCCAGTTCCCTCAGCCACTCCTCATAAATCATGTGCTCCGGCCCCCTAATCATTTTTGTTGCCCTCCGCTGGACTCTTTCCAATTTTTCCACATCCTTTTTGTAGTGTGGGGCCCAAAACTGGACCCAGTACTCCAGATGAGGCCTCACCGATGCCGAATAGAGGGGAATGATCATGTCCCTTGATCTGCTGGCAATGCCCCTACTTATACAGCCCAAAATGCCGTTAGCCTTCTTGGCAAGAAGAGCACACTGTTGACTCATATCCAGCTTCTCGTCCACTGTAGCCCCTAGGTCCTTTTCTGCAGAACTGCTGCCTAGCCCTTCAGTCCCTAGTCTGTAGCCGTGCATGGGATTCTTCTGTCCTAAGTGCAGGACTCTGCACTTGTCCTTGTTGAACCTCATCAGATTTCTTTTGGACCAATTCTCTAATTTGTCTAGGTCCCTCTGTATCCTGTCCCTACCCTCCAGCGTATCTACCACTCCTCCCAGTTTAGTGTCATCTGCAACCTTGCTGAGGGTGCAATCCACGCCATCCTCCAGATCATTAATGAAGATATTGAACCGGACCGACCCTTGGGGCACTCTGCTTGATGCCAGCTGCCAACTAGACATGGAGCCATTGATCACTGCCCGATGATCTAGCCAGCTTTCTATCCACCTTATAGTCCATTCATCCAGCCCATACTTCTTTAACTTGCTGGCAAGAATACTGTGGGAGACTGTATCAAAAGCTTTGCTAAAGTCAAGGAATAACACATCCGCCGCTTTCCCCTCATCCACAGTGAGGATGCATGGAGGGAGTGGGGATGCAGAGGGTGGATCTTCCCCTCTGCTTACTCTAGGTCAGTGGTTCTCAACCTATTTACTATTGTGGGCTGCATCCAATACTACTTGTATGGCCCTGAGGATGTCACATGAGCCACAGCTTGTGCTGAATGGGCTGCAAGTGGCCCGCATGCCGCAGGTTGAGAACCACTGCTCTAGGTTCTGATAGGCACATGGGGAAAACATGCCTATCCCCTGCCCCTAGGGTCTGTGTTCTGTTTTGCATGGAGTGTGTTAAATACCTGATGCCATTCTCAGCAAATAAGTTGCTTGCTTATAAGACAAGGATCCAGGAAAGAAACTGCAAGGTGAGCAGGGGGAAGGGATAGCTCAGTGGTTTGAGCATTGGCCTGCTAAACCCAGGATTGTGAGTTCAGTTCTTGAGGGGGGCCATTTAGGGATCTGGGGCAAAATCAGTACTTGCTACTGAAGGCAGGGGGCTGGACTCAATGACCTTTCGGGGTCCCTTCCAGTTCTATGAGATAGGTGTGTGTGTGTGTGTGTGTGTGTGTGTATATGTATATATTCTAAAATGATCAATCTTTCAGGCCTTCTCTCTACCTGATACGGAAGGTTAAAAGGACACAAAGATGAAATAAAGCAAAACAAAAGCACTGTCTCCCCCCAGTAAAAAAAAAACCCAATCATAACAATTGAAAAAACCCCTCATAGAACTCGCATGACATTTGCCAGCCATCACCCGGAGTGCTCCGTCTGTATCCCTTTCTCCCTGTGACTCGTGTTTTTAGACTGTAAACTCCGTAGCGCTGAGATTTTTACTGCTTGTTTGTACAGCCCGAGGCCAATGTACCTTTGATCTCGGTGGGGACTCTAGTCCCTACTGTTGTATAAATGATAATACATAATAGCCCTATTTCCCCCCCCCCTTACAAATCACCTTCTACAGTGCTCTGTGTTGCCATGGTTGTATATTTCCAGTGGAAGAGATTGGGGAAGGGGGAAGATTGTCAGAGGCACAAACATTTCTGTCCCTACCTGCCACTGGATGCCTTTGAAAATCTTCCCCGGAACCTTGGGTCAAGATTTGGAAAAGTGACTAGTGAATTTGGGGTGTCCAACTTGAGACATCTCAGACATGTACCTGATTTTCGGGGGGCAGCCGCTCAGCACTTTCTGCAGGCTGTTGGTGAGCTCTCAAAACCAATAGTCACTTTTCAAAATCTTGGCTTTAAATTCTTATCATGACACCTTCCATTTGCAGCAGAGAAATTTGCCGAGGAAGATGCAAGATCAGGGCAACCATCATATTTTGTACACCTCTGACATCTCTTCCAGAACAGGCTCTTATTTTGGGGAGAAGCAGTAGCTTTTACCTTCTGCATTTCACTGACACTCTTTTAGTTCTCTCTGGGAAATTGTCCCTGCAGCTGCAGCCACTGGGCATATCAGGTCAAGCAGTGAACACGTGCATTGTGATGTCACAAAGAGCAGCGGGGCCACGTGAGACTTAAAAAACTTACCAGCAACTTCACTTTCCAACTAATGGTTTTTTTTCAGAGTTTAGAAAGCTGCACTCCCCACGGAGACAAAGGGCTCCATACATGCCAACGTTGCTCTTTCAAAGCTGAGTCATTTTTGAGCTATTGAGGTGGAAAACAAATATGTATGTCAATTTAAAAAACATTGGGTGAAGTGCACTTTTTCATCCAGCACTCCTAACATAAATGCTGAAAGCATTTAGCTTAAACTTAATCAATCAATCAATAAATCACCACCTTCACACAGAGACCAAGCATGGCAAATTATCGCTCCAAACCAAAATATTTTAAGCATGCTAATCGCTTGTTCATTTGTATTTCACTAGAGCAGCAGTCATGGACCAGGAATAGTGTTGCCAAGTGTCCAGTTTTTGATCGGGATGCTTGGTGTAAAAGGGACCCTGGCGGTGCTGACTGGGCCGCTAAAGTCCGGTCAGGGGTGCAGTGGGACTAAGGCAGGCACCCTGCCTGCCCTGGCTCCGCGCGGCTCCCGGCAAGACCGGCTCCTAGGCACAGGGGCGGCCAGGGAGGCTGCAGGGCAGTTCCTGTGGGTGCAGGCAGTGCACAGAGCCCCCTGGCCCCTCTGCATAGGAGCCAGACATGCCGGCCGCTTCTGGGAGCCACCTGAAGTAAGCGTGCCTGGCTGGAGCCCGCATCCCGAACCCCCTCCCACACTCCAACATCCTCCCTCAGGTTGGAACCCCCTCCCGCAGCCTAACTCCCTCCCAGAGCCTGTACCCCAACCCCCTGCCACAGCCCTGGTCCCCATCCCATACCCAAACTCCCTCCCGGAGCCTGCACCCTTCAGCTCCTCCTGCGCACCCCAGCGCTGACCCTCCTCCCGCACCCAAACTTCCTCCCGGAGCCCGCGCCCCAGCCCTGAGCCCGCTGCTGCACCTAAAATCCCTCCCAGAGCCTGCACCCCTCACCTCATCCCCTGCACCCCCAGCCCTGAGCCCCCTCCCGTACTCTGCACCCCCTCTTGCACCCAGCCCTGAGCCACCTCCTGCACCCCAAACCCCTCATCCCCGGCCCCACCCCAGAGCCCACATCGCCAGCCAGAGCCTGCACCCCTTCCTGCACTCCGAACCCCCTGCCCCAGCCCTGAGCCCCCTCCTGCACTCCAAACCCCTCATCCCCAGATCCACCCCAGAGCCCGCGCCCCCCAGCTCAGAGCCTGCACCCCAATCCCCAGCCTGGTGAAAGTGAGTGAGGGTGGGGGAGAGTGAGCAATGGGGGGAGGGGGGATGGAGTGAGCAGGGGCGGAGCCTTGGGGAAGGGGCGGGGTAGAGGGTGGGGCAAGGGTGTTCGGTTTTGTGTGATTAGAAAATTGGTAATCCTAACCAGGAGCCCAATTTGCTAGGTGCTGCACAAATGCAGAACAAAAAGATTGTCCAGTCCCTGGGGCCTCAGCCAGTTAGGGGCACTGTGCAAGCACATAATTAGACCCCTCCTGCTATCATGGAGTTTGATCTGCGGTCTTAATAATAATGGGCAGTATCAGGTGCCTACTAGAGTATAATAGGCCTCTCTGTTCTGGATGGAGAGTAAAAGGGGGACTGTGGAGGGGTTAAGACTTTTCGGGTGATCATAGGTGCCAACTTTCCCCGGCGCCGGTGAGTGCTCGCGCCCCCTGGCCCCGCCCTGACGCCACCCTTTCCCCGCACATGCCACGCCCCCATTCCAACCCTTTCCCCAAGTCCCCGCCCCAACTCTGCCCCCTTCCTGCCCTTATTTGACCCCTTCCCCAAATCCCCGCCCCGGTCCCGCCTCTTCCCCGAGCACGCTGCGTTCCCCCTCCTCCCCCTCCCTCCCAGCGCTTGCTGCGCGAAACAGCTGTTTCGCGGCACAAGCGCTGGGAGGGAGGGGGAAAAAGCGGGCACGTAGCGCGCTCAGGGGAGGATGCGGAGGTGGAGCGAATGCGGAGGTGAGCTGGGGCAGGAGGGTGGGGCGGGGAGCTGCCGATGGGTACTCAGTACCCACCAATTTTTCCCCGTGGGTGCTCCAGCCCCGGAGCACCCACGGAGTCGGCGCCTATGCGGGTGATTATCACTGGGCATTTCCATACTTGCAAACATTTGTGGGTCCATGCTAGGGCTGCTGTTGAATATACTCATTAGTAGTCCAGAACAGGGACTGAAGAGAGAAGGGTTGACATTTGCAGGTGACAATAATTAGGTTAGTCAAGACTAAAGAATTCCAGAGGGACCTAACCAAGCTAGGGGAATGGGCAGCATAATTATACATGGATTTCAATGCTGATAGAGCTGGGTGATGTGGTTTTTTGTTTTTTTTGACAAATAGCATATCTGATAAATGAAGTTTTGGGTCGACTGACATGATTTACAAACTTGGGTCAGATAGTTTCAGTAAAAAGGGGAAAAAAACAGAAAAAAGGTCAATGAAATGTTTTGACTTTGTTTCTAAATTTAACTAGCTTTAATTTTTACCAGGGTTAAAACAAAACACGTTGTTTGACCTGAATCTGTGTTCCGCTCCCCCCCCCCCCCGGTTTTCATTTTGGGGAGGAAAACCAAAATAATTTTTCATTTTGGTTTGACCCAAAATGAAGAAAAAAAATTGGGTTTTTTTCTGCCCTCTTCCTCTGTTTGGCCACCAAAACAAACAAAAAAATCAAGTCTATTTATCTGCTCTGCAGACAACAACAAAAACGGTTTTATGCTTTGGAAGGAATAATTTGAATGTCTCCTACAACTGGCTGGATTCTAAATGAACAGTAAACACTCGAGAGAAAGATATGGATGTCACTGTGGACGGCTTGATGAAAACCTCTGCTCGATGCACGGCAGCAATCCTAAAAAAGCCAACTCAGACCATTGTGATCATCTAGTCCAGTGGTTCTCAACCAGGAGTATGCACGTCTTCCGGGGGTCCATCAACTCATCTAGAGATTTGCCTAGTTTTACAACAGGCTGCGTAAAATGCACTAGCGAAGTCCGTACAAACTAAAATTTCATACAGACAATGACTTGTTTATACTGCTCTATGTACTATACACTGAAATGTAAGTACAATATTTATATTCCAACTAATTTATTTTATAATTCTATGGTGTAGTCAGCAATTTTTCAGTAAGAGTGTGGCTGTGACACTTTTTTATATTTTTCTGTCTGATTTTGTAAGCAAGTTGTTTTTAAGTCAGATGAAACTTGGGGGGGACGCAAGACAAATCAGACTCCTGAAAGGGGTTGCGTAGTCTAGAAAGGTTGAGAGCTGCTGATCTAGTCTGACCTCTTGCCCATTTCGGGGAACAGAACCTCACCCACCTCTAACCAACCAACTTTTTAGGATTAGAATGGGCTAGACAATAATCCTGGAGGCATGTCTATGGGATGCCCTCACCTGCTATACCATGTTCTGGTCTGATCACGGCATCTGAAAATACATATATTAAAAAATCATATAGGAGGTGCCCAGATGAAAATTATTGGCCTGTAGATATGGAAAAGCCTGGAGTTGTTTAATTTAGAGCAGAGATGTATAAATGGGGAGATGAGGGGTATACACAATGAAGAATGATCCAGAGAAGGTAAATCAGGCACTCCTGTTCACGCTCGCTCTCTCATTACATGAAATTGAAAGGCAACAAATGGAGAACAGTTACATGGTAATGCTTTATTTTTATGCAGCACATAATTAACATGGGGAGCTCATTGCCAGGAACTTAGCAGTTTATTCAAAAAACTGACATTACATTTATGAGTAATTATAAAAATGTCCACAGTTACACTAGATAGAATTATTGAATTTTTAAAAGGAGGGGTAGAAACCATCATGATGAAGGGCATAGTGCAAAGGCTGAAGTGCTGGGGACTAGGAAGAAACTTTCCCTCCAGGCAGGTTATTCTATAACTGTCCCCCCCGGGGTTTCTTGTACTTTCCTTGGCTTCAGTTGGTATTGGCCACTATCCGAGACCCTGATTCTTTGAAGCCTTCCTTCAGGAAAACACTTCAGCACATTCTTAAATTCTGTCAATTTCAGCACATGCTTAAGTGCTTTCCTGAATTGGGATGGATTTATGCATGTGCTTTCCTGGGTCGGGGCCGGACACAGGCTGCTAGACGTGGTCTGCTCCAGACTAGCTCCCTTATTTATTTATACAGTGCTTTACAGAGCCAATGAAAAGGGGTGGCATGCTTCCCTCGACCCCCCCCAAAGAGTTGCTCCCCCAGAAACAGTCAGGGCTCTGGGGCTCCTTCGCAGAGAGTGAAGCATCTCGGCTTGGAGAGAGGCACCGTTTTGAAAGATGACTCCGTCAGCATTACTTCATGTAATTGTTCCCCCTGTACAGGCTGTCTTGTCCCGGCAGCCGGCGGGATAGATTTGGACATCGCTGGGCTTAGATGTCCGTTGGGAACTTGAGCAGCGAGTGTGGCGAAGGAGGAAGGAAAAGAAAATCCATCTCGAGCTGAAGTATCTGGTTTTTGTTTTCTTGCCTCCTCAGGCCTGTTTAAGGGAATCGGACTCAGCCGCTCAGCTCCTTCCCTCCTTGGGCTGCTCCTGGGGCAATGGTTCGAAATGCTCTGCCTGTTGCATGAGAGGGGTGACCTAGGGGGATGTATTAAAAGCCGTGGTGTGCGGGGCGAGCCAAAGTGCAGTAGCTCTGCATCACGGAAGGGCTGGTGGGCGGCTGGGGAGGGAGCCTGGCTGCAGTTAAAAATAAAATCTCTGCCTATGAAAGGAAAAAACAAAACAGCCCCTCTTCTGCAGGGCTCGCTTGGTTCCCCAGCACCACATCCCCAGGCTCTCTCCCCTGCCCCGCCCTGCCCCACCCTCAGCCCAAAGGCTCAGCCTCTCTGCTCGCTGTCATGTTGAAATTAGCCAGGAAGAGAGACAGCGCCTGTTCCTCCTGGCCTGGTTTCTATGGTGATATTCCACTCAGCTGTTTTCAGCTGGTCTTCGCTTATTTCCCTGCAGATAAGGCAGCCTGTGCTATTATACTGCAGCCTGGGCTCTATAGCTTGGCAACTAGCCGAGGGCTGGTCGCAGGGAAATTAAACGGCGCTAGGTGGAATGTATTTCACGCTGGCTTTGGCAATAGCCTGCATTATCTCGTAAAATAATATTTTGATTGTTTACTGCTGCTGTTTGGCACTCCAAGCCGGGAGGCTGGAAAATGCACAGAAAACACGCAACCTCCTTTTCTTTCGGCCCTCCTTTGTGGTTGGAAGCCCAGGGCCTATCAGCAATGACCTGAGCTAAGACGCTGGGGTGAAATTCACACAAGGGTAGACAGGGCATGCAAAGGCCTAACAATGCTGCTGAAAACCTGCCTTGCCCCTCTGTGGTTAGGGGCAGAGAGCAGGGGGCGACTGGCCATGCAGAGGGTCTTGGCACCACCTAGCCACGCAGGAGGTTACTGGGGTTTATTGGATCTGCCTGTACTTGGATCCAGTGACCCCCACCTCTTTCTAGGGGACCAGCGTGGCTGCAGTGCATCCCCGCCCCAAGGTCTGCACATGGGTTTTAGGGAGCGGCCCTCATCTCCTCTCCTGGGTTTCCCCATGCGAAGCTTGATTATTCAGGGAGGGGGAATGAATTTCACCCACTGAGAGAAGGAGATGGTGCAGTCTGCCCACATTGCACCTTACGCTGGTACCATCCCCTAATATTGCAGCGTGGGGGAGGTCTTTTTTTTCAAGCAGAAGCCGCCAGTTAGGGCTGCTGCCCAACCTGAAAAATTGGCACAGGTATAATTTTCTAGCTGAATAGAAAAGAATCCAGACTTCAGGGTAAAAAAGCAAAATAATCCTTAATAGCCGCCGCCACCCGAGGATTTCAAAGTGCTGCACAAACATTAACTGAGTCTCTGCTAGTTGGGAATTACTGCAATTTTGCAATTTGGGGAAACTGAGGCAGAGGTGACATGACTCACCTAAGTCAGTTGCAGAGCTGGGAGTAGAACGGTCATTTTTTTTAAACACTCCTTCTACTTTCAGGGCTTCCACACTCTCTGTGAGGTGCTGGGAGTCATCAACGCTCCCTGGTTTAAGAGGTTGTTGAGGGGGCTAGTAGAAATTGCTCAGCACCTGGCAGGATCAATCCTGTAGTTTGGAAGCTCACATGCAAGTAAGAAAAAGATAAGTATCTAAATTGCCATTTGCAATTACATGTGCAGTCTCCCCCTGATGCTTACTGACAGATTCTGATGGTTATTTACTGGCAGTCATTTACTGATGCTTAGCAACCCAAGTCACAATGTTATATTCACTCCCACGGGAGGGCAAACAAACTTGAGGGTTCTGATCATTATTTTAATCACTCCCCGGTTCCATCCGGGGTCAGGGATGGAAATGGCCCGATTACCTGGTGGGGCTGGGTTGGCTGGACGTGCTCACATGAGGGTCCGTTCTTGTTCAGCCTCCCTTTGCAGGGTTTGGATGCAGGGGCCAGCACACTGCGATGCTGAGAGCATCTTGGTCTGTCATGTGAGTGGGCCTGTCTGCTGAGGGACAAAGTGGGCTACGTCTGTGTCAAATTTTGAACTCCGTTTTGTATCGAGTGTCAAATGCATGTCTGGACATGTCCAAAGGCATCCCATTGTGTTGCGTTCCAGACAGGTGCCCTACGTGGGAAAGGGGCTTGACCCCTCATGAAGGACTACCATGGAGAAGCTATCAAGACAATAAATCAGGGCTATCAATGACTGTCTCTCAGCTACTGGTCCACCCAGGGAACAATTGTTTTTCTACCTGGCTGGGGCAAGCATGACTCGGGGAGGAGGCAGGGGAGCACGTGGCAAAGAGACAGACTCTACCTATGAGCAGGGTGCTGCTCTGAGCTGTGTGTGTATGAGAGAGAGACCGTCACCACATGGAGGAAGGACTTGCCAGAGAGAGAGGGCAGAAGGGACTCTGCCCAGCTGGAAACACTCACAAACCTTGGACTCTCAGGAGGAGTGAGAGGAGACTCGAGGGGAGGGTGTCTCCGGACTCGTTTTGAATTCTCTATAGCTCTCCAGTCTTGAAGGGCGAAGTGTCTGGGATCAAGAAATTCCTTTGCTAGGCCTGTTCTCCCTGCCATGTTGTTGGTTAAGGGATTAAACTAGAAGCTTAGAGGGCCCACAGCCATAGGAGCACATAGGGGCGTGTGTAAGCGACTGGGTGGGGTGAGGCTTGGACGTCTCAGATGCTGGTTTCAGGGTCTGTGATGGCTGGGCAGTGGCCCATGTGCCAAGGAAGGGCGTCAGAGGAGAGGTCTCAGTCTAGTGCATCCAAGGTCCCAGACCTAGAAACAGTGACTAGACTACCCAGGATCGTCTGGAGATTGGACATTGGACGAGGTGGGCCAAGGCTCTGAGGTGACACCAAGCATTCCCTCTCACAGGGGGTTGGCTGGCTGGTTCTTGCTCACATGCTCAGGGTCTAAAGGATCGCCATATGTGGGGTTGGGAAGGAATTTTCTCCCAGGTGAGACTGGCAGTCACCGTGGGTGGCTTTTTTTTTTTTTTGCCTTCCTCTGCAGAGTGGGGTGTGGATTATCTGGGTATAGCTCACGTAAGCTATTCCCTGCCATTGTAGAGACCTCAGGTCTGGGTTCACCTTGTTCTCTCTGCCTGTGGTACGTGATTGTCCAGTCTCCTGTGGGCTGTAATACCTTGTCTGGGTGTGAGTTTAGAGTGCGGGTGGTGGGTGATAGTGGTGGCTTGTGATAGACAGGAGGCGAGACTAGATGATCTGGTGGTTCCTTCTGGCCATGAACTCTGACTCTGTGACAATATTCCCCCCCCTTCTGTCCTTACGGCTCCTTTTTACCTGGGGGTGTTCTCAGGTGTTACGCTCCTCGGGAAGGACTGCAGCACTGTTCCATGGCTTGTGTGAAGAGAGGAGTTTTGCAGCGCACCTGAAAATTGGCAAAACTCAGGCTCATTCCAGACTCCCACAATTCAATGCTTTTCAGTTGAGGGCCTGCTGTCCTGCCTGTGAAATGATCCCACAGTATCCATGCTCCTAGGCGGGGAGGCCAGGAGGCTCCATGCTCTGCCCTTGCCCCGAGCACCGGCTCTGCACTCCCATTGGCTGGGGACTGCTGCCAATGGGAGCTGGGAGGGCGGTGCCTGCGGGCGAGAGCAGCGTGCAGAGCCTCCTGGCCCCCCCCCCCCCCGCCTAGGAGCCGGACCTGCTGGCCACTTCCAGGGTGCAGCGCAGAGACAGGACAGGCCGGGAGCCTGCCTTAGCCCCGCTGCACCGCTGACTGGGAGCCATCCGAGGTAAGCTCGTTCCCCAACCCCGAACCCCAACTCCCTGCCCCAGTCCTGAGCCCCCCAAATCCGGAGCTCCCTCCTGCACCCCCAAACCCCTCTGCCCCACCCCAGAGCCCTTACCCCCTCCTGTACCCAAAATCCCTCCTGGAGCCCAAACCCTGCACCCCCTCTCACACTCCAACCCTCTGCCCCACCCCAGAGACCCCTCCTGCACCTTGAACCCCTCATTTCTGTCCCCACCCCAGAGCCCACACCCCCAGTTAGAGCCCTCACCCCCTCCTGCACCCCTGCCCAGCCCAGTGAAAGTGAGTGAGGGTGGCGGAGAGCGAGCCACCAAGGGAGGGGGAATGTAGTGAGCAGGGGGCAGGTCAGGGGCGGATCCTCAGGGAGGGGTGGGGCTAGGGTGTTCAGTTTTGTGCGATTAGAAAGTTGGCAGCCCTAAGTCTTGGACAGAGCAGGAAATTGAACACTGGTCTTCTAGGTCCTAGACTGAGGCCTGACCCACTGAACCAGCCTTCTGCTCAAAGCACACATCAGCCAAACTCTCAATTCTCAACTGGTTTCCACCTAGAGCTATACTAGGGTTGCCAACCATCCAGGATTGTCCTGGAGTCTCCAGGAATTAAAGATTTAATCTTTAATTAAAGATGAATCCTCCAGGAATTTGTCCAACCAAAATTAGCAACCCTAAGCTATCCTTTTGGCCCAGCTTTGTTCAGGCCTTGTAGGAACCCAGGTGCACCAGCTGGCAAACCAGCCTGAGTCTCATGTACAGGGGTGAATCTGAACCGGAGTAAGCATTGCCCAGTTTGGAGTTGTGTGAAGGAAGTTCGTTGCAGTTCTAGTGATGACCATTGAGCTCCTCCTGACTGACCTGCGGCTGGAGCTAATTTTACTTCCTTGAGTTTATTTTTGTCCATCACAGACTAACAGCTTGAACGTCTGACGGAAATCTGCTTTTTTTCTTTCCCCTTCCAGTGAAGGATTATTAATAGATGAGGCATTAACAACGAAAAGACCATTTGAGAAATAAGAAAGGACATTTGCTCTACAGGGAAAAAAAGGCAACAGCAAACCTCCATATAAAACATATAACTTTTAAAAGGACCTTGACAAGGTCTCTCTCTTTCTCTCTTTTTAATAGGCATTTTTATTCCCTATTGTTTGGTTCAGCCAAGCTCTCTGCTCCCTCTAAACAGTTTAAAATCTGTCGGACTCTTCTCCCCTCCTCCCCACTATCATGGTAGAATGATTTTAAGGTAGGTCAGGTGTTGACTCGAAAAGTCTTGCCTTGAATTCCATTTCCTTTTATCGCTCCTGTGTGAGATTGGTCTGTCTCTTTGGGCTCTGAGTAAACACTGCCTACAAGCATAATCAAAACTCATGCTTCAGGAAGTAAGATAATTGCTTGCAGGGATCAGGCAGGAATTGTTTTTCTTCTGTTTATAGGGCTGGCTGGATACATTGGGGAGTTTTTTATGGAGGGCTGGGTGGCCCTGGTGCTTTCCTCTGGATTTATAGGTCTGGGGCGCAGATGCAGGCAGACTTGCCAGACCAATGATCTGATCCAATGTGACAAAGTCTATGCCACAGACCCAACTTTAAGAACATAAGAACGGCCCTACTGGGTCAGACCAAAGGTCCATCTAGCCCAGTATCCTGTCTGCCGACAGTGGCCAATGCCAGGGGCCCCAGAGGGAATGAACAGAACAGGGAATCATCAAGTGATCCATCCCCCGTCGCCCATTCCCAGCTTCTGGCAACTTTGAATGACTCATCCCTTGGCGCTTGGGAGGTGTGAGTCTGTTAGAAGTACCCCATGTCCACACACCCTGTGAGAGTTTTGGATTTAGATCCAAATCGGAACTCCATGGATTGGGCCAGTTTTGGTAGAGAAGCACTGGATGTCTACGGGAGCTGGGAACTCTGTCATTGCTCTGGAACTGACCTGCTTCTGGGGCCACATGGATAAAACACACCCTCAAGCCGCGAGTCATGCCACAGAACTTGAGCGATGGTGGAAAGTGAACGGATGACACCCTCCTTCAATCTCCCCCTTTCCAAACCAGCCCTGTGCCTGATGTTTCCTCCACAGTCAAGTGAGAGTGCCACACAACTCTCCACATCCATAACATCCCCCCCCGAGAGATGGGTGTCACTCTTCCCCTTATTCTGATAGGGCAACGAAGGCACGGGGGATGGGGAGGGCGTGTGACTTGCCCAAGGTCCCCCAGCAAGCCAGTAGCAGAGCCAGGAACAGGATCCTGGTTTGCCTGACTCCCAGTCATAGGAAATATTTGTAGGACTTGAACCACGGGGTCACAGCTTCCCAAATGCCGGTGTGACATAGGCAAAGTGTGTCAGCAACTGGTTGGAACAGAGAGTCTGTTATCCCTACTCTGCAATTCTTCATAAGTACCAAATATCCTGATGATTTCAAACTCCCGTGAAAAAAGGCTTATTCTGCACGGGACATGAATGAGGATAAATTACCCACCACTAACTTGTAGCAGCAGAAGAGCAGAGTAAGCGCGGGGAGGAGCACAGCCGGCTAATGTCCTCTCTCGGAGGGTCACTTCCTTCTCTCTTCTCACAGGACTCAGCCGGACCCTGCGAGGTGCTGATCCTCCTCAGCACCTCACCGGGCCAGTTCCTTAATAACCCCCCTGTGTTATCTGGGGGTAATGATCTAGCCCCATTACAGTAGTATCTGAGTACTGCAGACACTGGTATTGTATGTATCCTCACAGCACCTCTGTGAGGTAGGAAGTTCTATTAGGCCCATTTCACAGATGGGGCGCTGAGGCACAGAGATGACTTGCCTAAGGAAGCTGTGGCAGAGTAGGGAACCGAACCCAGCCTACACCTGTACCGAGTTATGCTGCTTCTGCTGCACCTTTATGGGTCACATTGTCAACTGGAGCTAGTGACTTACTCCAGCTGAGAATCTGGTCCCTCCTGTATTGCTCTAATATCAAGATTCCTCTGAGTGCAGCTTCATGCACAGCCTGGCAGGCAATCTCTGAATGGGGAAGCAACGTACTGGAGAACTGTATTTCCTAAACGCAGCGTCTGTTCCCTTTTTGCCCCGGTCCCAGGTGGGGACCCACTGTGTTATTTAAAGGCTTGGGGGCATTGGCAGGGTTAATATGAAAAATGAAACAATCCTCTGAGTTTTGCAGGTGATGTTTTATTTGGAATTCTAGGGCAGCCCTCCTAGGTCAATTACCAGGGGTATTGCAGTCCCTCGCAGATCTTGGTTGCAGGGCCGCCCCGGGGAGGGGAGGGGGCAAGTGGGGCAATTTGCCCCGGGCCCCACAGGGGCCCCCACGAGAGTTTTTTGGGGCCCCTGGAGCGGGGTCCTTCACTTGCTCTGGGGGCCCCGGAAAACTCTCATGGGGCCCGGGCCTCCGGGTCTTCGGCGGCAATTCGGCAGCGGGGGGTCCTTCTGCTCCGGGACCCGCCGCCAAAGTGCCCTGAAGACCCACGGCGGGGGGTCCTTCCCCCCGGGACCCCTGAATCCTCTGGGCGGCCCTGCTTGGTTGGCTGTATTTATAGTCGTTCTTGCAAGGCGGGAGATTCAATAACAAGTTGCCGCTCCTGGACCAGTATGTTGAGCTAGAAGTAACTGAAGTCGTGAACACCTTGAAATCAATGCAGAGGAGCGTGTGGTTGGCCTTGTAATTAAGACATTGCCTGGGACTCAGGAGCTCTGAGTTCAAATCCTGGCTCCCTCACCGATTTTTCTCTCTGATGTTGCATGAGTTGCTTGATTTCTCTGTGCTTCAGATTCACCCCTCTTTGAAAGGAGGGCGATAGTATTTCCATTCTTCAACCCTTTGTCCGTCCAGTCTGTTTTCACTGTAAACTCTTCGGGGCAGGGCCTGTCTCGCGGTGTGTTTGTACAGGGCCCCGTGGGGCCTCACTCTGGGTTGCTCTCGTTGCTGCTACGGTAATCTAAGCCCACGAGTGCTGCCGAGGAGGAGACTGGTGAGTGGTGTTCCTTTAGTGCGTAACTCATGTTTCCGGACACAAGGAGTGAGACTGCCATTTTCATTCTAAAAGGACTTCAACTTTAGAGGACTGCAAGGAGCGAGGGGAAGATCGAGAGCATAGTATGTGTGTCTCCCGAGTAATCTGCAGCAACTCTGAGAACAAAATGGCAGGCAGAGCTCTTACAAATTTAACGACGTAGGACACAGTAAATCGAAGCCAGCATGGCTCCAAGCTACCTATGCTGCAAGGTGGCCCAATCAGCTAAAGTCAGGTCGTCTGAATTTGAGGTGCCAGCAGCTAACCCCAACTCATTTGCACATTGTTCCCAAAGGCGGGGGAGGGGAGGATTTGAAGGCTGGGGAGCAACTACTGGAGCAGCCCGAGGGGAACGTTGCCAGTTCGTTTGTCTTAGTTCCGGCCTTTCCCACCCCATGGCAGGTTCAGATGCCCTTTGGCTCTGCTACTCCCACCATGGCTATTACTGCTACTGCAGGTACAGTACAAGGAATGTGCATAGCCCTTAGGATTCAGCTAAAGGCCAATACAGGACTTACAAGATAAAATGAGAGCAAACAGGGTGATGGCACCAGAGGGAAGGGGAAGACAAAGGAGAGGACAGCATGATGGTGCAGTCACTGTCACATGGGAGGCTAGGACACGTGTCTCCCAGGAGTACAATCAGTTCATCTGCCTGTTGCTGTCTCAATGTGTGTAGAGATTGCGAGCTCTCGGGGGTAGGGGTTGTCTTTTATTACCTAGGTGTAGAGTGCTTCCCTGTGGCTTAGTGGGTAGGGCTCTGGACTAGGATTTGGGAGACTTTGGTCTCTTCCTGGCTGTGCCACTGCTTTCCTGGGAAATTTGAGGTAGGTCACGTCCCTTTTTGTGCCTCAGTTTCCCTTTCTGTAAAATGGTGCTGACAACACTGGCCACTTGTGTAAAGAGCTTTGAGATCAGTGGATGAAAAGTGCTAGAGTAGAACTAGGTTATTCCTATGACGTGGTGCAGGGAGAGATGGCCAGCAAAGGGGACGGAAATATAGGAGCCCTTGCCTGTGAGGGTTGGTGAGCTTGAGACGCTGCTATCAAAGGCCTTACTGGCAGGGTTAAACCTGTCAGGGACTCTGTGCTCCAGTGGCATCGCACCGAGGTTTCATTTAAATACAAGTGGAGAAAGGAGGAACAGTTACCTCCCTCCCTCATCTCTGTTCCAGATCAGTGAACACCATAGAGATGCTAGACATGGGCCTGGGCTGTGCCATCTGGATCCACACCTTGAGTTTCCCATGTTCCGGGGGCATTTGGCTCAGGCCCACGTCAGGTTGTTGTGCACAGTCTGTGCCTGCGTGATGACACGCTCCTGGCACTTCACCACCATTCCAGGAGAGGTTGGGCCAAGGCAAGTGCAGCTGTGTCCAAAGTAGCAAGGGAAACGATTTATCGATTCTCTTTGTGTCTTTCTCTCTCCGGCACTTGTAGTGTCCATCACCATGTCTTGGTGCTGGGGCACAGCTGATTAGAAAAGGATTGTTTGTTTTTCTGTAGAAAATCTCCCCCAAACAGAATTGGAGTGGAAAATGTTTTAGTTAAAAGCCCGATTTTTCCATCAAAGCATGTGTTCGACAAGATTTTTTGACTAGCCCCATGCTGGGGTTTACTGCTGTGACAGAAGGTATCAGCCTTCACCTAAACCTCATGAATTGGGTGTTGTGTGTTGAATAAAGTGATATATACGTTGTGTAATGACAACCCTGGCCTGAAGCATGAGTATGTACTGCCTGAGCAATAGGACCAGGTCTGATAGCTTAGACAGCAGCACATAAACCTCTAGCTACTACAAAGGGCTGGTCCACACTAACCCCCCACTTCGAACTAAGATATGCAACTTCAGCTACGTTATTCACGTAGCTGAAGTCGAACTATCTTAGTTCGAACTTACCGCGGGTCCACACGCGGCAGGCAGGCTCCCCCATCGACTCCGCGTACTCCTCTCGCCGAGCAGGAGTACCGGCGTCGACGGCGAGCACTTCCGGGATCGATTTATCGCGTCTAGACAAGACACGATATATCAATCCCAGAAGATCGATTGCTTACCGCCGGACCCGGAGGTAAGTATAGACGTACCCAAAGAGCCCTACTCTGCCGACGTGGGTTAGAGTTATATCTGGCATTAGTGGGCCTGACAGCAGTTTTACACCAATGTAACCCCACTGACTCCTGTCAGGAGTAAGTCCTGATTGACCCATGAGGAAGTCAGAAGAGAATCAGACCCTGTAAGCTTATGAGTGCAGTGTTTTGTTTGATTTGTTTTAGCATATTATTAGGCTTGGCAAATTCAATATTTTGATCATGTTGATGGATATTAATGTTCTTTAAACTTTTTATCAATTTAAATTTTCTAAGTTGTGCAGAATTATAGTTTTTAAGCATTTTTTCTCAATTTTTAAATTTTCACAGTTGTGGGAAATTCCGGGGGCCAGGCAATAATTATTTAATGACAGAAGATGTTGAGAATCAAAAAGTTGAAGCTTTATGACTGTTAAAATACAAACGGTCCACATCAGATGTCAAAATATACAAAGTAAATAGCCTTAAATCAAACTCCAAGCAACGTTTTTCGTACTTTGCCTATCTTGTACATTTCGATTATCGATGGAAATATTTTTTCACTGGTTTGTGTGTGTGTGCTGACATGGATTTTTATTAGCATTTACTGATAAAAATCTAATCCTGCCAAGCCTAAATGTTACTTTAAAAAAAAAAAATTCATAAAACCAGATGGTTAATTGTAACTCTGCTTTACCCACGATGCTTCTTTTATTGCACTCATGCCAATCAAAGCATCCCTAACACAGCCACTTGCTACCTAGAGATCAAGCCAGGAGTTGCAAGTGATCATTTATTAAAGAAGCAGGTGTTTGGATCAGCATTAGTTGAGCATAGGCTGAAGGAGATGGGAAAATCAAGGGTTAAAAGTAACCAAAGAAAGTGGGGTTTTGGGGAAGTCCTTGTCCTTTAATAAAAATTGGAGCTGCTCGGAAAAACTGAAACAAATTTCACAGGAATTATTCAAAATCTCTTTGGCTGCTTTTTTTTAATTTTGAAGAAAATGTTCGGTTGTTGGTAATTTTGTCAGCTCTGTAGCTGGTCGAAAGACATGACAGTTTTTTTAATAGAAAATTTTCATTGCAAACTTGAAATGTTGGAAGTTTCAACCAGCCCCAACAAGAATGTTGTTAGTCACACTCTATACACCCTCTCTCTCCCTATGTGATTAATATCTGCAAATAGGGACATACTCACTGCAGGGAGGTGGTTTGAACTTCCATGATTCTGGGCTTGCAGGGGCTGGTTTGGCCCCTGACCCAGGTTAGGGCATCCTTGGGACCTGCCACAGGAAAATCACTGGACACAGAACTGCCCTGGCCATGACGACCCCCTCTCATCCACCCCTTCCCTCCTGTGGTCTGCCCTGAATGGGGTCCCTGTCTGGAGGGTTTCTGTGTGGTAGAGCAAAGAGCTCCCTCCTATACCGACATTGGTCTATTCAGAGCCATAGAAACGTAGTACATCCATATTAGGACAGACCAAAGGTCCATCTAGTCCAGTATCCTGTCTTTTGACAGTGGCCAATGCCAAGTGCTTCAGAGGGAATGAACAGAACAAGTAATCGTCGTGTGATCCATCCTCTATCGCCCATTCCCAGCTTCTGGCAAACAGAGGCCAGGGACACCATCCCTACCCATCCTGGCTAATAGCCATTGGTGGACTTATCCTCCATGAATTTATCTAGCTCTTTTTTGAATCATGTTATAGTCTTGGCCTTCACAACATCATATACAGCAATTCCTTGGGGTTGTTCTGAAATTTTAAAATGGAGCTTCTCCCACTGGTTTAAAAAAATAGCTGGGATCAAAATGTATTTTCCCTGTGAGGTAGGCAGGGCATAAAGAAAGCAGCATTATCTAGGGGTTAGAGCATCTGACAGAGCCAAGCATCCTGGGTTCTATTCCCTGCTCTCCCACTGGTTGGCGTGGTGACCTTGGGTAGGTTGCTTTCCCTCTCTGGGCGTTGGTGTCCCATCTGTAAAATAGGGTAAAGAGCATTGAGCTCCTCAAATGAGACATGAAATATAAATGTGACATTAAAAAAAAAAAAAGTTACTTCCTTTAAAAAGTGCTCCTTTCTCCCCCCGCCATCCCTGAATGAGCCAGCCAGCCACCTGTGACACCCCCAAAAGGCTCTTATGGGTGTATTGTTGTGTCGTCAGCTCATTTATTTATTTCTTTATTTTTCGGTATGACAAAGGCTCCTCCCATGCTGTAGGTTCATGCTGAGGAAGCGTGGCTTTCCAGGGCAGGGACGCATTTCTGAGAAGGGTATCATCAAAACAGTGGCACCAGCCACAATTCAAAAGCCATTCAAAAAACTTGGGCTCTGATTCTGTGCTGTGCTTCCAGAATGCAACAGCCCACGGGGAGAGCTGGCAAAGGTGGCTTCACACCACCTTTACTTCCTCTGGGCTGCGTAACTCAGAGCAGCCCCCATGTGCTACAGGCTTCCCCGTAATCTGCTGTCTGTTTGCCCCTGATGGGTCCCCTATGACAGAGTTTGTGAGGGTAGCTACAGCTCATTAATGGACCCCCTGTGTTGCTGACATGAGGGGGAGAATCTGTCCTCTTCTCTGTGGAATGTCCTATAGCCCAACCCACTGTTCAACCTTCGTTTTCATTTTTAAAACCCTCTAATCAAGGTAAAGAAAAATGTCTTGCAATTCTGAAAGTGAAATTTGAATTACACGTTAGGCAAGAAACCTCTTTTTAAAATCGACAACTGTCCTGTCTGTCTATATCTATCTAAGGTGGATTCCTCTGCCACGAGTGCAGGATCTGAAGTTAACAACGTATCCAGTTATATTAAAGCCCTGCATATGCAAGAGGGTCAAATAACAGTTGCTGTGGGAACTATAACTTGAAATAACTTAATTGCAGAAAAAAAATCAATCTCAGCCTTAATAACTTTAGTTATAAAGGCCTCTCCCAAAGCACTTACAATGCTGGGCAAACTATTCATATGCACTAATAAAAAAACAACCTCATAAAAAGGTGTGGCAGAATTCAGTTTTGATCAATGGTTTTTTTTTAAGCTTTTTTCAATTTTTATTGATTTACTTTTTCACGGTTGCACAAAATGATTGGGTGGAGGGGTCAGACGATTATTTAATGATGGTAGATGTTAAGATTCATATAACCATTAAAACACAACTTGTCTATCACATGTCAAAATATATAAAGCAAATCAAACTCTAAGAAGATCTCCAGCCACATTTTTCTTACTTTGCTTATCTATAAATTTTGATTATCATGAATGGAAATACTACACTACAAGAAGGATGTGGAAAAATTGGAAAGAGTCCAGCGGAGGGCAACAAAAATTATTAGGGGGCTGGAGCACATGACTTATGAGGAGAGGCTGAGGGAACTGGGATTGTTTAGTCTGCAGAAGAGAAGAATGGGGGGCGGGGATTTGATAGCTGCTTTCAACTACCTGAAAGGGGGTTCCAAAGAGGATGGATCTAGACTGTTCTCGGTGGTAGCAGATGACAGAACAAGGAGCAATGGTCTCAAGTTGCAGTGGGGGAGGTTTAGGTTGGATATTAGGAAAAACTTTTTCACTAGGAGGGTGGTGCAGCACTGGAATGGGTTACCTAGGGAGGTGGTGGAATCTCCTTCCTTAGAAGTTTTTAAGGTCAGGCTTGACAAAGCCCTGGCTGGGATGATTTAGTTGGGGATTGGTCCTGCTTTGAGCAGGGGGTTGGACTAGATGACCTCCTGAGGTCCCTTCCAACCCTGATATTCTATGATTCTATGAAATATCTTTTCATTTGTGGGTGTATGGTGAAATTGATGGTGACCGATAAATCTAATCCTTCCAAGTCTACTCATAAATAACACAATCTAGAAATGAAACAAAGTACTAAAAAGAAACATCATAAAAATGGCAAGTGTTTTGCAGTTTACATTTTTATGTTAAAAAGGGGGCGGACACTTTTCCTTGCATATTAAATAGCAGTGCTGCTCACCTGTTTGGTCCCATTTTATCACAAGGGGAGGGATGGTTTTGAGGCTTACTACACAGGACTGCAAGTGAAGAATTGAACGCAGAACTCTTGCAATCCTCTGCTCTAGCTACAAAACCATCCTCCCCATTGTGATAAATGGGTACAAAGAAATGACTGTGGCACCAAAGATATAAAAAAGAAATAGCAACAAATTGGTGATGTACTCTGTATGTGTGTATACGTAATCTTGCCATTTGGTGTATCTTGGTACTTGGTCTTAGGTATGATGTCTCCTATACTTGCAATATGAAATCTGTTCATTATTGATGATTCCACTAGAGCTATTTAGGAATTTTCCACCAAGGATTTTCTGATGGGGGGGGGGGAAATAGCCTTTTTTCAAAATCAAAATTTCCCACAGGAAATTGCATGTTCATTTCCATCTCCTGCTGTGACGGTGGGTGCAGCCTGTATCACTGTTCCAGTGTCTGTAATGGGGAGTCTCTGACGCCTGAATATTGCAGCTCTCCCCCCGCCTCCGATCTTGAATGGAAGTGAGGGATTGATTGCACTGGCTGTAGCCAGGCCTAGGGTACGTAGGGGAAGTTTTGTACATGATTGCCACAGGTCTCGAGAAGACAGTAGGGGAACATCCTGAGTAGAAATTAACCACACAGACCTGGACCCTGCATAACTGAGTCAGGTACTTCACTGCCTTCCCCACTGTTATGATGATTGGCATAGAAGAAGATGCAGCCCCTGCCCTGTGACGCTTAGGCCTAGATTTTCAGAGGTGCTGATCCCCAGCATCTCATGGTGACTTCAAAGGCAGCTGTGTGTGCTCAGCATCTGTTTTTCTAACAGGTCTGCTCTAGGAATTATTTTGGGAGAAGTTCTGTGGCCTGTGTTATACTGGAGGTCAGACTAGAAGATCACAATGGTGCCTTCTGGCCTTGAAATCTAAGAATCTAGCACAGGGCTGGCCAACCTGTGGCTCCGGAGCCAAATGCGGCTCTGTAGAGGTTAATATGCGGCTCCTTGCATAGGCACCAACTCCGGGGCTGGAGCAACAGGCACCAACTTTCCAATGCACTACAGGGTGCTCACTGCTCACCCCTGGCTCTGCCCCAGACTCTGCCCCAGACCCTGCCCCCACTCCACCCCTTCCCCTGAGTCTGCTGCGCTCTTGCTCCTCCTCCTCTCTTCCCCTCCCCCCCACCCCGAGCCTCCTGCACACCACAAAACAGCTGATCGCGGTTGGCGGGAGGCGCAGCGATGGAGGGTTAGGTGCTGCTGGCAGGTGGGAGACACTGGGGGCGGGGGAGCTGACAGGGGGCTGCTGACATGTTACGGTGGCTCTTTGGCAATGCACATTGGTAAATTCTGGCTCCTTCTCAGGCTCAGGTTGGCCACCCCTGATCTAGCACCTCTGAAAACCAGCTAACAGTCTAAGTGCCAGATTGTGCTTCTCAGCCCACGACTGAGGTGACATGGAGTCATGCCAGCAAGAGAGCGGTTCTCGGAGCTCCTAGCAGGCGCTGCAGCTGCATGCTCTCTTAGGGTGGCCGCTGAGCGTGTCCCCAGTACTCCCATACTTTCCAGTACTTCCGGGAACCATATGGGACTGTCCCCCCATATGACCCTGTCCCCCCAGCGTGACCTCACATGCACAGTGGGGGTGGCATGGTACGCTCTTCAAAATGGCATCTTCCATCCCATGTAACATGATACTGGACACAACCACGTCTCATCTGGTTTTATGTCCGTATCAGACAGGACAAACCTTGAAAAAACAGGATTGTCCAGCTTAACCGCAGACGAATGGGCTGCCTGTGCGCACTCCTCCGTGATCTGACGTGCCAAGCACAGGGACGGCAATCAAGGCTGGCCCTTGCATGGGATGTGCACGTGGGGAAGAGTCTGGCCCTGTGATATAAACTGTCATGAGCTTGGCTAACCCCTGCTCTTCCAGGCTAAGCCCCTTCCCGCTTCCCTTCCTACTGCTCAATGCATCTCCCAATGGGTTTTCAGCCCCCCGCTATTCTAGTTCTGTACCCACACAGAATGCATCTCAGACCCCACGTCCTGCCTGCCCCATTGCTCTAGTCATAAACAGGGCCTATGGAGGTGCGTCCCCGATCCAAACAGGGAACCAGACTCTGATCACCAAGCGTATTCCACTTAGAACTGAAGGCAGATTTGCATCCAGATCGGCAGAGTGAAAGGCTGGTGCAATTACTCGCCTAGCCACCCACCGCTCTCCCCAAGAGCTCCGTTTTGATGTACAGTAGTGCTGACAACTGTAGCATTACCTACGAGCGCTTTGATGTTCGCAGACTGAAGTATGTTGGAGGCAGCATAAAAATTGCATGTAATTATGCTTGGCCTGGGTGTATGGAAGAAAGCAAACATCAATATTGATGGATGACGGCATTTATGTTTTATACGAGTGTATATATGTGCCTCTCTATATTCAGCAGAGTCTTTTGATGTGCTGGAACATGAGGGGCGGGGTTCTTGGGCTGTTTTCTCTTTCTGGGGCCAGTGTCGCTTGGCTTGGAGCAGGGGACAGAATATTACGGAGCTGTTTGCAGCCTGTTAGAGCAAAGGGGTGCTGATCCTTAAATTGCAAGAGGTCAGGCCGTTGGCATCTGGGCAGCAGCATCAGGGAATCTCTTTTTTTCCTGAATGTATTTTTGCACCATCCCTGACACCCAATGAATAATTCAGAATGAAAGATGTAAGAGGGAGAAGGAGGTTGGCTCATGACAGAGGAGTGGGAGGGAGGGGTTAGGGATAAGTGCTGGCAGCCCCGTGACAACCAGCCCATTAAAAAGAGAGAGATTAGGCAGGAGTGTTTGAGGATGAAAGATGTGCTCAGCTGACGGGCACTCAAACGTGTACAGAGAGGGCACGGAGGCTGGTGAGAGTTGATGCTGATGCCAAGGAGGGGAGATTTGGGGGAATATACTAAGTATGGGTGGGATGGCTGGGTAGCCCAAGGTGTGTGTACGGGAGGGAGAGAGGTGGTGGGTAGGTGCAGGAGGAGCGTATGGGGGTGGGGGAAACATGGCAGGTAGGTGCCGGGGGCATGTTTGGGATAGTGTGGCATGGTGGTCAAGTGCCATCATCCTCCCATGAGAGAAGATGCTGTTTATTTCCGTTCTTAGCGATTTGTCTCAAGTCACAGATGAAATCCATTTCCGCTGCATCTTCTCACCCAGCCCAGCTGGAGCTGTGTCGCAGTGCCTGCCCTCCCGGTGGTAGTGGTGTGGGCCAGGGATGGGCCATGTTGCTGAATGCGACGAGCCGCTCCTGGGAATCCAGAAGCCGTGAAGGAACAATGCTCCCATCAAGCTGCCAGTCGGACTGTCACAGGGTTGGCATCTGCCCCTTTGGCAGGGTCAGTGTCTGAGCAGGAAGAGAGAAACCTCACAGGAGACTCGGGTCAAGCAAAACCCCCTCCTGGTTTATTTTATAGGGTTCCTGTTCAACCCAAAGAGCCAATACAAACAACAGTCATTGCATTCCCTTCAGGCAGCCGAAGGCTTTAGACCCAGAGCAGCATGATCAGCAGTTCCTCTGTCTCTCAAGCTCCCCATCATCCTGGCTTTCGGTTAGAGAACCAATCCTTTTCTTCCCGGTCCCCACCCACCTCTCGTGAGAGTTGCCCAGATCCTTCTCCTAAGGTTCTGAACGCAGCTAGTCTCAGTCACACCCTCTGGCTCCAGCTCCGGGCACGGCCGTCCTCTCGGAAAGCCCCTGCTGGAGTTCAACCCCAAGCGTGTGTGGCTCAGTCAGGCTCTTCCCAGCAGCAGCCAAAGCCTGTGCACCTGCCCCCATGCTGACTCCAATAGATGCTGCAGACCGAGCTATGGCCATGTCTCCCATGGCTTCCCCTTTACCAACCCACATCACTTCTGTCCTAGCTAGACAGCGCATCCGCTCATGTTCCCCCCGTCTGTTCTGTTCCACGTAAGTTCTTACACCACTCAGATCTCAGCACTTCCAGCCGTGCATTAAGCAACGTGGCCCACTCCTCGCCCGTACCCCCACCCGGCCCTGGGACCCAGGGAGGAGGCAGCAGCTGGTTTGGTTGAGGAGATGCCGCATAAGACTGTTGAATTGCTTTCACTTGTGATTTGAGACTAATCAAGAACTGAACTGAAATAAAACAATATTCTCTCACGTAAAGATGGTGAAAATCCTGTGCTCCTCAACTGGCACCCCCCAGCCACCCCATCCCACAGGGTGCCATGGCCTCTCTGCTCAGATGCAAACCTTGCCGCAGGGATGCATGCCTATGTTCCTGCCAGGCTAGATTACTGCAATTCCCTTTACCTGGCGTACCTTAGAACAGGACTGGGAGAGTGAGCAGTTGCAGAATTCAGGACCTGTTTGCTAATCTGGGGTGTGACCCCTAATTAGCTCATTATCTTATGCGGGTCAGGCACACAGCACATTGGCAAGGGAGTATAGGAGAACTGCATAGCATCTCCCTGCCCTATGCCAAGCTCTACCATTTTATTGTTCTAAGGTAGGATGGGCCATCTAGCTCAGCCCTAGATCCTCCCTCAGCCCAATGTTTATGCACCTCAAACATGCATCAGGGAGGAAGACGGTCCCCTTTCTATAACAGCACTGGCAACCTCCTTGGGCTCTTGTGGGCTAAAATTGTCAAGGGTAGTTAATATTTTGCTGCTATGTAACTTTGTTAGCTGAAACTAGACTTGTAGTGCTCATGAAAGTCTGTGGCTGAGAAAGATTGGAGCCAGGTGTATTGCAGGCAGGTGTGCAGTTCTTCCCATCACAGCATCAGCTCTGCTAATGCACCTCCGCTGCGGAACCCCCTGCCGTTCCAGCCCTGGGCCTCCACAGGAGCTCTGATAATGCACCTCCGCTGCGGAACCCCCCGCCGTTCTAGTCCTGGGCCTCCACAGGAGCTCTCCTAATGCACCTCAGCTGCGGAACCCCCTGCCGTTCCAGCCCTGGGCCGCCACAGGAGCTCTGCTAATGCACCTCAGCTGCGGAACCCCCTGCCGTTCCAGCCCTGGGCCTCCACAGGAGCTCTGCTAATGCACCTCAGCTGCGGAACCCCCTGCCGTTCCAGCCCTGGGCCGCCACAGGAGCTCTGCTAATGCACCTC